>NW_014579622.1:0-6365 GCF_000485595.1 Priapulus caudatus
TTTCAGATAAATAATCATCTTTTTCCTTTATTGCCAGTGACACTAGCTTAAATCTTCTATTGAATCTGAATTCAAATAGGGTTTGATAGACGCATATATTCGATTATGTACCGGTCGCAAGGTTCTATAGGAGGCATGTCAATTTCGCGATACCATTCTTCATGAATAGTGCGTACACGCGAACCGAGCTCGGCGAGTTAAAAGTGTAGACACACTGTAGGACCGATGCTTTACATTACCACTGAATCATTCCTATTTAGTTTTATTGCGTGATCCATGTTAAATTCTCGCGTACAATGAGCAGGCACTAAAGCACATTTGGCGCGCGGTCGATGCGTCATCGGTACCCAGGATTCATTTGTATAGTTACCTAGCTTTGTATAGTTAGTTACCTAGCTTTTTCGTGACTTTGTGAATTGTCCGTTGATATATACGAGCGCGCTCATTTTCGCCGAATCGTGTTAGCTCGCTCTCTCTCTTTTTTTTCTCTCTCTCTCTCTCTCTCTCTCTCTCTCGCGCGCGCTCTCTCCCCCTCTCTCTCTTTCTCGCTCTCTCTCGCTCTCTCTCTCTCTCTCTCTCTCTCTCTCTCTCTCTCTCGCAAGCGCGCTCTCTTTCGATCGCTCTCTCTCTCTTCCTCTCTTCCCCCTCCACCTCTCTCTTGTCTTTCTCTCTTCCCCCTCACCATATCTTTCTTGTCTTTCTCCCCCTCTCCCCTCAATGTATGTATGTGTGTGTGTGTGTGTGTGTGTGTGTGTGTGTGTGTGCGTGCGTGCGTGCGTGCGCGCGCGTGTACGCGTGTGTGTGTGTCTGTTTGTTATAGTGAGTACCGTGCGAGGTCTCATGCAAGGGCTTACGAGACATCGCATGGTATTCACTATAACAAACAGACAAACGTAGTCCATGTGTTATTAATGCAATAATTATCGAGAGTGAGAGAGTAATATTATACAAGTGAAAAGGCTTACAATATCAGTCTCTCACTCTCGACAATTATTGCATTAATAACACACGGACGACGTTTATCGGGGAGGATCTCACGCGTCACAATATAGTGAACAGGCCAGCGGAATAATGTACTGCTTGCGCTCTGTTTACATTTATTTATACGAGCGAGGGGGCGTTTGTTAACGTATAAACCTCTGCTGTGTCCCTGACAACACACACCGCTCTTTCTCTCTCCCTATTTCTTTCTCCCCCCCCCTCTCTCTCTCTCTCTCGCTCTCTACCTATCTCGCGCTTCCTCTCTCCTGCTCTCTCTTTCCCTCTCCTCTTCTCTCCCTCTCGCGCTCTCTCTCTTTCTCTCTCTTTCTCTCTCTCTCTCTCTCTCTCTCTCTCTCTCCCTCTCACTCTCACTCTCCCTTTCTCTGTCTCTATCTCACTTTTTCCCTCTCCTCCTCCTCCTTTTTCTCTCTCTCTCTCTCTCTCTCTCTCTCTCTCTCTCACTCTCACTCTCCCCTCATTTTTCCCCTCTCCTCCTCCTCCTTTCTCTCTCTCTCTCTCTCTCACTCAGTCCATCTTGTGGACAGGTATTCAATACGTCCACTGGATGACGGTCGTCTAGCTTATTGGTAATCTGACGCGTTTTAGCCGCAGGAACTGTAAAAACACGAGCAATCCCGTATCAGCATCAATGCATATGTAAGTGTGATAAAAAGACTAGTCATTATGTTTCTATATTTATTATATACATATATATCTATTATATAACACATATATATATCAGGAGTAGATAATAGTTCCCTATTATCTACTCCTGATATATATATCTATTATATAACATATATAGTTGATGTCAGATAAATTCTTAATTACAGATCACATCATTTGCACTTTCGACACGTTAGAAGTTTTCACACCTCTTGTTATCGACTTGCGTTTTAATTAATTTTAGATAAATAATTATCTTTTTCTTTATTGCCAGTGACACTAGCCTAAATCTTCTATTGAATCTGAATTCAAATAGGGTTTGATAGACGCATATATTCGATTATGTACCGGTCGCAAATTCGGCGCACCCCTCGCTCTCTCTCTCTCTCGCTCTCTCTCTCTCTCCTCTCTCTCGCTCCCTCTCTCTCGCAGCGCGCCTTCTTTCGATCGCCTCTCTCTCTCTCTTCCTTCTCTTCCCCCTCCACCTCTCTCTGTCTTTCTCTCTTCCCCCTCACCATATCTTCTTGTCTTCTCCCCCTCTCCCTCAATGTATTGTATTATGTGGCTGTGTTGTGTGTGCTGCTGTGTGGGATGGTGTTTTGGTGTGTTGTGTGCTTTGTGGTGCGTGTGTGTGTGTGGTGCGTGCGGTGCGTGCGTTGTGCGCGCGCGTGTACGCGTGTGTGTGTGTCTGTTTTTATAGCTGAGGTTACCGTGCGAGGTCTCATGCCAAGCCGGCTCGATACAATCGCATGCGTATTCACTATACAAAACAGACAAACGTAGTCCGTGTGTTATTATGCCAATAATTATCGAGAGGAGAAGGAAAGGTTATTTTTTTTTGAATTTTTTTTTTTATACAAGTGAAAAGCTTACAATTATCAGTCTCTCACTCTCGACAATTATTGCCATTAATAACCACACGGACGACGTTTATTCGGCGCGAAAATCTTCACGTGGCGTCACAATATAGTGCAACAGGCCAGCGGAATAAATGTAACTGCTTCGCTGCCTCTGTTTACATTTATTTTATACGAGCGAGGGAACGTTTGTTAACGTATAAACCTCTGCCCTCTGGCCCTGACAACACACACCGCTCCCTCTCACCTCTCTTTCTCCCCCCCCCTCTCTCTCTCTCGCTCTCTACCTAACTCGCCGCTTCCTCTCTCCTGTCTCTCTTCCCCTCTCCTCTTCTCTCCTCGGCAGCTCTCTCTCTTTTTCTCTCTCTTTCTCTCTCTCTTCTCTCTCTCTCTCACTCTCACTCTCCCTTTCTCTGTCTCTATCTCACTTTTCCCTCTCCCCTCCTACCTTTCTCTCTCTTGGTTTTACTCTCCTCGCTCTCTTCTCTCGCTCTCATCTCTCTCTCCTCTCACTCTCACATCTCCCTCTCTGCTCTCTATCTCATTTTTCCCTCTCCTCTCTCTTCTCTCTCTCTCTCTCTCTCTCTCTTCACTCAGTCCATCTTGTGACAAGTGCTTCAAATAGTCCACTGGATGACGGTCGTCTCTGCTTATGGTAATTGACGCCGTTTTAGCCGCAGGAATTGTAAGACACGAGCAAGCCGTATCAAGCATCAATGCATTGTAAGGTATGAGAAAAGACTTAGCTCATATTTTCTATATTTATTATATATATATATACTATATAGATAATATATAACATATATTATATATATATATATATATATTATATAACATATATAGTGATGTCAGATAAATTTGTAATTGTCACATCATTTGCACGTTCGACACGTTAGAAGTTTTTCACGACAATCTTGATTACTCGACTTCCGTTTTAATTAATCTTCAGATAAATAATCATTCTTTTTCCTTTATGCCCAGTCGACACTAGTTAACATCTTTATTGAATCTGAATTCAAATAGGGTTGATAGGACGCATTATAATTCGATTACTGTACGGTCGCAAGCGTTTCTATAGCGAGGCATGCAATTCGCGCATGACCATTCTTCCATGAAATAGTGTTAACTATTTTATTGCCCATGTACTATACAAACCTCTCGCACTCATTTGATATCTCGACCCATCCTACGCTTGGTCAACACACGAGAGAGTAGGAAGCTTGCAAGACGGAGCATTGAACCTAGAACGGATTTATTATAAGTGTCAGGAGCACTCACACAGATCTGCAGAGCTCTGTGATAGAGACATCCTTACATACACGTTGAACTCTAATCACATACATTGCCTACTATTTTAGTTTAGCATGTGGCCCATCGCGTGCAATTTGAATTAATCAGATCGCGTTGCCGAAACATGGTTTGAGAGGCTATAGAGAGGTATTCGTATTTTTTTACACGCTTACACGCTCGTGATGAGCGATCGCGTTTCAAAAGGCTTGGAATTTGTTACAAACGACAAAAAAGGCTCGCGTGTATTTAACATCTGTATGATCCATGTTATATGCCTCGCGTACAATGAAAGCAGGCACTAAGCACATATTGCCGCGCGCGGCGATGCGTCATCGTACCCAGGATTATTTGCTATAGTTACTAGCGCTTTATATAAGTTACCTAGCTTTTCGTGACTTGTGATTGTCGCTTTGATATATACGAGCGCGCTCATTTTCGCGAAAGTGTTAGCTCCTCTCTCTCTCTCTCTTTTTTTTCTCTCTCTCTCTCTCTCCTCTCTCTCTCTCTCTCTCTCGCGGCGCGCTCTCTCCCCCTTCAATCTTCTCGCTCTCTTTCGCTCTCTCTCTCTCTCTCCCTCTCTCTCTCTCTCTCTCTCTCTCTCTCTCTCTCTCTCGCAAGCGCGCTCTCTTTCGATCGCTCTCTCTCTCTTCCTCTCTGTCCCCTCCACCTCTCTCTTGTCTTTCTCTCTTCCCCCTACACATATCTTTCTTGTCTTCTCCCCTCTCCCTCATGTTATGTATCAGTGTGTGTGTTGTGTGTGTGTGTGTGTGTCGTGCTGCGTGCGTGCGTGCGTGCGTGCGCGTGCGTGCGCGCGCGTGTACGCGTGGGTGTGTGTCTGTTTGTTAATAGTGATACCGTGCGAGGTCTCATGCAAGGGCCTTACGAGACATCGGCATGCGTATTCACTATAACAAACAGACAAACGTAGTCGGTTGCGTTATTAATGCAATAATTATCGAGAGTTGGAGAGTGATATTTATACAAGTGAAAAGGCTTACAATATCAGTCTCTCACTCTCGACAATTATATGCATTAATAACACACGGACTACGTTCGTCGCGGAGGATCTCACGCGTCCACAATATAGGAACAGGCCAAGCGAATAATGTACTGCTTGCGCTCTGTTTACATTTATTATTTATTGTGGTTGACGTTTGTCACCACAGGCACTTGAAGCGTTTCAATAAAATATAATGGCTAACTAAATACGAAATCGATTACTACAAATTCTTAATGTTTCTATACTCTCTT
This sequence comes from Priapulus caudatus, assembly GCF_000485595.1. Taxonomy (NCBI): domain Eukaryota; kingdom Metazoa; phylum Priapulida; class Priapulimorpha; order Priapulimorphida; family Priapulidae; genus Priapulus; species Priapulus caudatus. The sequence continues at coordinate 5,046 of NW_014579622.1, forward strand.
TCACCTATTATTGCCGAACAGTTTCCGTGTAAATTCCGTCCAAATCCTACGTCCAACCATACGCTCCGGCCCGCCATTGCTTTCGCGGCGCGACTTTGCGCACGCTAGTCCGCAAATGCAGACGTAAACTCCGCTTTGCTAATCTGAGGGTGGCGGTTATTACCCATTACTGGGGTCTGCGTCGGCTCGGACTAGTTGCACGCTTGCACAAATATAATAGAGTGCACTCTATAAAAAACGCTATTCGAAATTCGAAAGCTCCGAAAACCGAAAATGTTTTTCGTAAGCTGTCACTCGTGCACCACGACATGACACATATGTACGTGACATGTTAACATAAAACAACTGTAATATGTTTTACAGTCTTTATGTATATCCAGCTCAGTGTAAATATTTCACGGTTTTGCTGCGAAACATTTGTGTGTTTGCTTACAGGTACTGCCACATAACCTGCTCCGATGTCATTATATAATGCTAGGAATTGCAATATTAATAATATGGCATAATTATATAATGTAGAGACGTTTTGAAAAACGAAAAGCTCGAGTATCGAAACGCATTTGACCTCAGGGTTCGTACATAGATTGTAAAACTGTAATATAGCTTTTCTGTCAACGACGACAGACAACATCAAAGCACATGAACTGCTTCTACATAAACTATACAGTTTATGTGTACTTGATTGTGTAGCGTTTTTGGGATCTTCGGCGACACCGAATGCGCCACGATCGAAACGTAAGTGACTAGCAACAACCTTAGGTATTTCACTCACCTGTTGTGCCCGAGGCGTTGAAATGGCCGTCTCGTCGTCACCGGACTCCGCTAGCCACTCGAGCTGCCTCAGTGCTACTGCGCTCCCTCGCAATAACCCGTTCACCTGTTCCGGTTCCGGTGCGTCGTATAGTATAGTCAACAATGCAAGACGAGTAACGATACGCACACACAACAACGGGCAACTCCCACCCTAGATACAATAATGTAACCCCACAAGAGTCTAGCATCTTGTTGGGTTACACTATGTATGCTACTCCACCTTGCCTGTTGGCCTTACTGCATGCTGGAATAACAAGTGTTATACCGGGGTAAGCACAGAGGTTAAACAAATAAACAAACTAATGAACGCAGCCGGGCAAAGGGATACAGTAACCGGCAGCCTCCCGTCGTCAGCCGTGCACGAATAGACTAACTTCCCCTCTATTCGTGTTAATACTTCTACTCTAGTACTGCATTATTTACCGGCCCACAAACGACAAGACAATACTGCGGTCCTACTCACCAACGGCCGCTATAGCGCATAACGCGGCTGGGGGCGCCTCTCGT
>NW_014579622.1:6390-19184 GCF_000485595.1 Priapulus caudatus
GAAAATTCAAAAAAACAAACTTGTTACATTAACTAGAAATCGAAAACAGACAACGTGCAGTAGCAAATCTATACTCCTCTTCTCATAATCAAAATTGCCATAATATAATATAATAAAAATATAATAGAATTTTATTTTATTTAATTCGAATAATTTAATAACTATATAATTGAATGGTATTACAATTCGAATGTGTACGTTAGAGATATAAAGCAATAATGCGGCGATAAACGTCACTGCTACGGCTGACTAAGCAGTATTATCCTTACATTGTGCTCGACTGCCATTCGTACTGTCCGGCGATTGAGACCGTCGCGCCATCTATGAGGATCTCGGGCATAGTGCGGCATGCCCAAGATGTCGATGAACCGACGCTGCCAGCCTTTCACCCCTTAGGAGTTGTGTTCCTAGTCCATCTAAGTTCTTCCTGCTTCCGGTAACGAGCAGCCCCACTTGTTAGAACGCCGGCCAAGATACGACGGCCGTTTTACTAGTTTTTTCCCTCTTTTAATTTGCACTTATCTTTCAGTGATCCCTGCGTTTATCGTGCTGGTATTTATATAAAGTTTTACATATCGATTTTAATACAACAGTTTACTCGTATACTAAGTTGAAGCGGATTGAGTAAGACAACAACTTGGCTTTAGCTCCTTGCTTGTCGTTGAAAATTACGAAAAATTAGCAGACTGTTACATATAGCAACCAGTTTCACGATGAGAAAATTGAGAAGAATACTGTGTGTAGTCTGAATAATCCAACTTTAATGAAGTTTATTATACGATAAAAAAAACAATTATGAATGGTAAATTAAGATGGTATATTAAAAAGCAATAGAGATTCGTCCCTGTTGGACCAAATAATAATGTTGAAGTTATAGCTTTTCTCTATTTATTCTGATTGTATTAAGATTCTTCATTAGTATACAGCTCTTACGAATTCACGCATACAATAACCCCAGTTATCATACATCAGCTACAGTAAATATAATATACAAACCCGCAAATACGCCACAGACGACACGCGACGAACACACGCACACGCCACGAAACACGCCACACAGACACTACGCGCGCGCACACGCACATACACGCACACACGCGATGCCGCGCACACACACGCGCACGCACATATACGCCCATAAAGTCTGTCGCTGTATACTATTACAAGTGTCATTACTTACTGAACGCATGTGAACTTTGACAGAGAGATATTCCCCTTTCTCGTATGCATCTAGCAATAGTAAATGAAGAAATTACGTAGGGTTCACTACAAACAAAATCACAGTCACAATCGAAAAAATGAAAAGAGTTCTTTAACACCTTTACTTTCTTTAAAGGCATAATTCATACCATTGATTATCAATTTAACGAATGCTACAGCTAACTGCGAACCTGTGTTTAATAAGTACATTACCTTATAGCCAAACGCGCTATTAGTTTGTCCAATATCACTGCTGGTTACTAAAAATGTCCAATTGAAATCCGCAGTCCAAGAAATTGGTTGTTCACAGTTACAAACCGCCATGCCGCCGTAACCGCCGAACGGCGAGCGGTTCATACAGATATTAGTGCACCGGACATTTCGCACGTATGCTCGCGGCCGTCACTTGAGTTCGATCTTGTATCTGATTGCGCATTCCGTACTTTATGGCTTTTACTCATTGTCGGATTCGGAATAAATGAATATACGAAGTACTTGAGATTACAAGCAACATATAATATGTTGCAACTAGGCAAATAATAACACCTAGGCAAACAATTTACCCGACAAACAATTTCGAGCTCAACATCTTAAGCAACATGTGACGTCACAACGAACTCGCATGTTTATTTTGTTGGCATATAAAATTTAGCCGTTGTCGCCGATTACCAAATTACGGATTTCAAAATTAGACATTTCTTAATAATTTAGCAGTGATATTGGACAAACTAATACGCTTGGCTTAGCGAAGTACTATTAACTACACAAGGTGCCTTACGCTAGCCATTTCGTCAACTTTGCATAATCGATGTCGAATTATGCCTTTAACACAAATCGTTATGAAACGGCCACGGAACATGCGCAGCCGTATATATTCACACTATTGCTGAAAATTAATATGCTAATAAAACATTAAATCAATGCTATTATGCAAGGCTCACTAATAAATCAGAAACCAGACCTTTTCACACAGCTGTTACGGATACTAAGAGATGAAAATATAAATTTTAAATGCCAAGTTCCAAAATACTAAGATTAGAAGCATTTTTGTCTGAAACATACATTTGCTATTTAGTATTGTTTATGTACCGACACCTTGAACTGTGGAAAGATGTCAATACCTATTCGTCTCACCACTTCGGTCCAGTTACAGCTCACGTCTAGCGTCGTTACGGCGTGCGTCTAGTGTGCTACGAAACAGGCCGCATCACGTTCTTACGGCTACAACGATAGAAAGCTGCCACTGGGCGAATGCAACATATACGTCAGGCAACGTAACAACCGATAGGGCACCAAGTGTACGCATGTACTCTATCGCAATGGAGTTCTAAGGGTGAAAAGCCCCGGCTCCATTAGACAGGAGATGTGTTATGCGAAAGGAGTGCGCACGTATAGGTTCTAGGTAATATATATATGAATATATATATATTATATATATATAATATGCCTTGCTTCTTTTTTACTCCAAATTTTATTGCATAGACATTAGTACGTATTCTACGTTATACAGTCCAATAGTGGATTAATCACTAGATGTCCCTCCACCCGCTATGACTTTACCATACTACATAAAACTTGAAGTTACCTTATACTAGCTCACCCGCTTTGAATTGCGTAGTGTTGCCGCGGCGAACTTTCCGGGTACTATATAACCGCCCCTAAAAATGTATATATAACTCTATCCAGAGGAGTTTCACGTGCGCAGTACCCTGTCGCACCTTCTGGCCGCTCAATAGGAACCATAAAACTCGTGGCTAAACGTCAGTGTATACGAAACGCTTCGCACCCACGAACGCGCGGATACAGCACGCTCACATTACACACGTAAAGCGCCTACGCACCGCCGCCGCAACCGCCGCACCCACCGTTATGAAACTTACTGAAGCCTGCTCGAAATAAAACTGCGATGGTGCGCTGAGGATATAGAATCAGTGCGGCGAACGGATGCACCGCCTCACATAAAAAAAACGAAAAAAAAACAAGTCATGCCCTGCCATTGCATACGCCTGCATAGGCTGGCCGCTACGGGTCGACACAGAACACCACAGAACAACGAAAACAGAACAACAAGAAACAACACGAGCTTCTTGTGTTGCACTGGCCTCCTAGCTCATGTACTCAGCAGTGAATAGTCGTCCACATCCCGGTGGCGAAGTAAGCCTCTGACGTTGGTGCTACCTCTAGCGTTCAGCGCAGCGGCTCAATGAGCAGGCCTGGACCCCAACATGAACTGAGATCGATGTCGTAGGATTAGGGTCATTTGAAATACGCCGGAAAGAAAAGGCGTTACCAGTTTTTTTTTTCACGTTTGCGTCATTATTTTATTATTATTATTATTATTATTATTGTTTGTTATAATATTATTATTTTATAATATACTACTATTATTATTGTTATTATATTGAATAATATTATTCTTATTATATGATATTTTGTTGATAAGTCGGATGAAGATATTCTGCTGAAAGCGTTACTAAAGTTCCCCGGGTGAGTGAAGCTTATTTTAGAGTGCTTCGATAGTGCAGACACAAGACACCCCCACCTCGCCGATCGGTACCTACATCCAACGGAACGAAGGAGATAAGTATTGCGATTGCATCATTAGCCCCGCAACGATCTTAACTCTTAATTAACTTACTCGTTCAATAGAGGGCGCCGCTCACGACATGTCTCTCACATGCGCGTGATGGAAGAGCGCTGTAGCAGATACGGGTAGCCAAGGACTATATCTGACGTGCATTGACTGTAAGACTCACCTGCTACATGTCTCCGTCTAAAGTACATGGATCCTGCGGCCGTCCATAACACGTAATCTTGTCCAAGAAAAATGGCAACATTAAACCTCTATCGCAAGCAGGGAGACTTATTTCGTCTAAGCGTTTTACATGCTTTTCGATTTATCTAAAGGTGATCATTTTCAGCCAATATAATAGCGAATGTAATGATTTGGGTTTCATTAGGCTGTGGAATATGAACAAAATAGTCTATTTAGCCGTACGGAAAGCAACATTAAGAATAATTTTTTGTTATGCAATAGCTGATCAATTGCTCATATAATTGATATTCGCGTATAAGCTAGAGAATATGCCATGCTGCAAAAATGAGATTTAGTCAGATATATTTGTGTCGAGGACTCCGTAAAACTATTTTTCACGGGTTTACTGAATATCTCTTGTTATTTATTTTTACGCCCACCATACAGTCTTGTCTCAAGATAGATCATATTTTGCACGTGAAACTTTTAACATTTATATATTACTTATTATGCCCATGGCGCGTTTAATATTATTTCATATAAATAAACGGTATAAAAATTATGCTCACGTGATGTATAATAAATTTATGGTGAAATGATTTCTAAGCGAAAGCTATCTATAAATAAGGGGTCCCGCATTCCACAGCGAGTTCGGTGGGGGCTATTATAGAACAAACGTTATATAATAGCACAGTTGCGATGGCTGCTCACACGTAACTGAACCTTATCCCAAGCCTGGTCAGAACGAAATCATGCTTCGGTCCAAGTAGTTAGCCTAAAATTATCGCCTGAGGTTTAAAACCAATCAAATAAATAAATAATAAATGATATAATAATATATTAATATTATAAAAAATTATCATATATATATATATAATATATATATATATATAATGCCAATGGTCTAATGCTAATACTAATGGTTTACTCTGTGGTTAAAACCAGCTAACACGTCGACTATAGATATCGGTTATAACAGTATATGATATCGTCATGCAGCAATTGCGCCTACTAGTGGAATATTTGCGGCCAATTACGATAAATTGGTTGTTGCGAAAATCTATTACACTTATCATTCGCTAAAGATTATTTGGTAGAGAGATAGCCTTATAGGTCAATCAGGCCAAGTTTGTCCCATTTAAGTAGCAAACACGAATCGTTAAAGTATAATACTATCATATATTCCTTAAATCCCGTATGTTTCAATGATTTATCAGTTCATTTTTGTTTTGCCTCTAGTTTTCAATTTGTCTCTGTTTTAATTACTCGTTGTTAGTATTAGATGCGTTTTCCAGCTTTTTGCTTGTAATCCTATGGCTGTTAAATGTTATTTCGTAGTCGGTATCTCATCTAGGAATTTTTGGATTCATTTCCCCAGTTTATTCCTTCCTTTTTGGTCTGCTGTATAAAAACTTTCTCATTAATCTATTGTTTCCAACTTAATTAATATATTGAAGTAGCCAATAGATTTTGGTATGCTATTTTATCACGTTATTGGTAAAATTCCACAACTCTATCCTTTAATGCTTCCATGCGTGTTTTACTATGGCTTTTATTTATTACGTAGACCTAAGCAAATACCCCGTCTCCGCACGGGTTGCAAGTTTGGCCAAAGTGCGACTGTTGGATATTGATAAACCGGTAAATATTTGCGCCTCTTTTTTTGCGTTCTGGGTAACAATTTCTAAAGGATCTAAATTTTTACCCTTTTTAATTTTCGCGTACATGGAAGCATTCTCTTCAGTTCTACTCCATAAAATCAGCAAAATCTTTAACATGCTAGGCTGAAAGTAAAGACATCCTTTCATGTTACTCGATGAAACAGCAAAATTTTAAACAGGATACCAGTAGTGTAGATTGATATTATAAGTTGGGTCGGTATGGGGTGGGTGCTACCTTAGTCGTTTACAAAGATTTCCGTGTAATGCCATTTTGCGGTGGAGCTATCCTGTTTGTGAAAGCCTAATCTGATGAATGTTCGTCCACTTTATGAGATGTTGGGAGCAACCGCTGCCCGTGAAACGGCAACATATAAGCTGCCGTGCGGAAACACAGGACTGGAGGTTATAGAGTCTGAGTTTGTCCAAAAGTTTTGCTGGGACTTGTTTATAGTCATAGAGTACGCAAGTCTGATTGGAAATGAATCCGCTGTAGTGTGAAGGAAAGTTTGCGTCGCCGGATGGGCAAGTTTAACACGCGGATAGGACTCGTGTGCAGGACATTAAGATTACGCTCTAGAATATAGTGTGGTTCCGAATGTATAGTCTGCCGTTGCCGTTGCCAATTCTTAGATATATAGGTTGCTAATAGCCATGATTATTGCCTCCTGGTTTTAAAAATGAGGCGGGTATGCGAGGATGCCAGTAGGCGGTATGTGATGTGAAGCGAAATTCCATGCGGTTAGTTTGTTGAGCCTCGTTTTCATCATGCGAATAGCTTTGTCTCCACTGTGGTAGGTTCTGACAAACCTCGTAGTCGTTAATGACTTTATATTATAATTATGTAAAGATATTATGTACCGTACGTAGCCCTAAAACAGTTTTGGTTGCGCGTGCAGAAACCTAATGTCGCGACACAAGAACAAAGAAGTGCTCGAATTATAAGATGACCCAGACACACTATTTCTTCAGCAAAGTCAGCAGCTAATTATATTAAAACAATAAACGTGCATTCCTTGTTATCACCTTCCACACATAGTATATCAGCTCTACAGCACACGTACTGTACATCCAGTTAGTCACGTACGTACAATCTCAGTCTACAGTCTGAGTTCACATACCACATCTCAAATCTACAGCTCACATACGCATGTAAAATATTTATGTACCGACGTAGGCCTAAGACAGTTTTGCGGCCGCGGCCAGAACCTAGTCGACACAGAAAAAGAATGCAATCGATATTATAAGATGACGCCAGACACACTATTTCTTCAATGCAAAGTCAGGAGCTAATTATAATATAAAGAAACCAATAAAACGTGCATTCCTTGCTTATTCACTTCCTACATATGTATATCAGTTCTTACAGTCACACGTACATGTTACATCTCATCTAAATAATGTGAAATACATGTATAAGTGAGTACACAATAGAAATCTGTCTTTATCATGTCCTTAAACCCCCCATTTGTCATTAAATAGATCGCCTAGATATGATATATGAGTGATTTTTGATTACCTGATTACCTATAATATATCTTCTCTATCCTTTCTTTATTTGAGCAATTTCATGACCATTGTGTTTGCTTTTGTTTAATTAAATTCTAATCTTTTGATTGTGCTAATCTTTGACATGAGTGAGCGATTTTTGTAATTTTTTATATCTCCTATTCCATAGAATATCATTCATATATAGTAAAGGTCCGATTTCTATTGTGTCCACTATACATGTATTTTACATTAGTTAGAATAATTTAAACAGTCTAAATCATGCAGCATAGTACTGTTCCTAAATAGTTCCTTGCTTACACTATTTCTATTTGTTATGAAATTATCCATTTTTACTTACTGGTGTTCAAGTTTGATTATTGCTTTTCGTCATTTAAAATAATTAATCCAGCATTGGTCCCTTCATCCTCTATACATAATTCTACCATTGCGTTCTTTTAACCATGCACTATCAAAAAAAGTTTTGGATCATCCCAATATTTTTCTTATATTGCTTATAATGTGATGTTTTTCTTTTGTTCCCTGCTTTTTATCCAATAATGCCCTTAGGACAAATAAATGTCTGTGTGCTAAAATCCCCTTCCCCCACTTTGGTTGTCAAGTGTCCATAATTTTTCTGTTTTACGTTGCCAGATTAGTCTCAAACTCATTTTACTTATAATATTTGTAAGAGATTCCTCTCCGTATTTTTAAGCGCTTATAGCACCCTTCCCTTTATAGACTTTTTAATTATCATTTATGCCATGCTTTGGTATTGATTTCACATGAGTAGTGAGTTTACTATTGATTTTATCGACTTTACTCATATCATTTCCTCCATAATCATAATTCGTAAACCATCCCTTTTATCTCCTTGCTTATTACTCTTAAGATCACTGATTGTTCTTGCGTTGATCGTTGTCGCGTTATATCCTCTTCGTTAATTCTTGGTTTTATAGTTCTTATTCTTTGAAATGTTTTTCTACTGATCATAAATTTACGGTCTTCCTCATTTTTTATGGGTTTTTCTCTAAGAGCCTCTTCAAAATATTCCACATATTCTTGTTTTATTGGTCTCTCTCTCTCTATACTCTCTAGTTTTTTTTCTCTCTCTCTCTCTCTCTATCACAACCTGTCTCTCGTTCGCCTCCCGCCAACTGCCAAGAACCCCACGACGATTTCCCGCCTATAACCTGCGGGCCAACTGTTTCGCCGTGCTCTGCCGCCAGTGCCGGATTAACCATTAAGCAGACTAAGCACGTGCTTAGGGCACCAGGGCCAAAGAGGCACCACAAAGTTGGGAAAAGGGTGAAAAGAAAAAGAAAACGAATAAAGATTTGTACTTCCCAGGTGTACCACAAGGGGCCCCCAACAATACAATACAATACAAGGGGCCCCTAATGCCACCAAACAAGGTGCTAATTTCCAATTATCAGAAAGTGAAAGGTACTCAAAGACTTGTCAGACACTCATTGATGCTTATCCAGATGACATGAACAACTCTTTGTCTACAGAGCTTCAGCAGTTCCATTCATATGTTCTTCATAAGTTTAAAACAACCAAGAAAACATCTTTCACTCACAACGAACTTTACAACACAATTACAGAAGACAAACTAGAGAGTGCCTTTCCAAATGTTGAAATTGTCTTAAGAATATTTTTAACATTAATGGTCACCAACTGCACAACAGAGAGGTCTTTCTCACAACTGAAACGTGTAAAAAAAAAAAAATAGATTGACTCGTAGTCAGAATGAAGGTGTAAATGCATGTACGCTCAAAATTGCCTCAAATACCATCTCCTGTGATCTACATTTTAAAAAAGTTCTGGGGGAGGACCCCCATGCCCCCGTCTGTTTATCACCACCCTCCTTGAAATTCTACATACATTTTTGTACTGCTGCAACCTGCATTGTATATTTGGTCAGGCAGGTCAACAACTAAAATGGACTGGGTCAGTGTGGAAAGGAGAGGGGCACCAAGATTGGTCAGTGCTTAGGGCACCACTGAGCCTTAATCCGCCCCTGTCTGCCGCTAGAGGGGGGACTACTGCACCCAACATGGTGGCCCTCTTTGTTGATATCTTAACAATCGGTAAGCAAACCCAAGACAAAACAGGACAAAAGGACAGAACAATTAGACAATCACAAACACTAAACATTTACCAATATCCCGGTTCCCAGGGAGCTACCCCCCCCCCCACCGTACTGGAAGCCTGAGGGCCCGGCGCCACCGCTACAATTGCATAGATAGCGGTAAACATACATCGGTAGACTGCTGCCGAAACACTTCCTGACAGTTTATATAGCAGCAGCCAGAATCACACAGCAACCTCCCCTCATATACATACCGCATTGACTCACCAACTCAATACACTCATCCTTCCCACGCGAACAAGACCCAATAGTCGCCTAGCGTAGAAAGCCTTTTGTTCAAAATCGAACAAAGAAAAAGTTCGTCTAGCATCGTGTCAGGGAAGCATCGCTGGCTGAGGGTAATGCTATCCCCCGGGCGTGGAGGGAGGTGACCGCAACGTACGTGGCAGCACTAGTGTTGGGATAGTGTTAGGATTAGGGTTAGGGTCAGGGTTTAGGGTAGGGTTAAGGGATTAGGTTAGGGTTAGGCGTAGGATTAGGGGTTAGGGTTAGGGTTAAGGTTAGGATTAGGGTTTAGGGTTAGCGGTTTTTGCCCCTCATGGATATCTGTCCACCACACCAATAGATTAATTTTGTGGACAGCGAAATGCCTAAATATATGAAAAGCGCGGCGACACATATATCATTTAGTGTGAAGTGTTAGTGTTGGCGTGTTGAGATGAGTGTTACCGCGTTAGGTTTAACGTTTGAACGTCATCGTCAACGTATCACGTGACCTCCGCTCCACGCCCGGGGGATAGCAACACCCGCTATCTGATTGAATTTCACGTTCTACGCAGGCGACGTCGCGGCTGTGTGGTACTTCTTCTGTTTGCTTTTCTGAGTGGCTCGACGTTCAACAGACGAACGCAACATCTGGCGTGGTATCTTAAGACATACCAACATGAGAAACCATGGTTAAGTTTATCAACAGCTTTTGTGTGTGGTTTGGCGCGCTCGGGAATCCATGGCCCAAGTGACATATATTGTAGCAAGCAGTACGATGGAAAAGCGGATATTTCCCTGTAGCTCTTGTGGATGTGTTTATGTCGCGTGCTTGGCGTCGTGTGGTGCCATGCGTATTAGAGATACTTACTGCGATCAGGCGGGATATGTAGAGCTTTGCAGATATTAAGAGCTTTTGGAACTGTCCGTAGTAAGCGATGCTTCTTCAATACGAGCCAGGTTAATGAATATTAGGCGATGTTTCTTTTTGTAGATTTCTGTTCTCAAGGTCGACGATTCCTCGGCTGGTGTAGTTGCTATTGTTGTTGGCGCGTTGTTGTTGTTGTGTTGTTATTGTTGTTGTTTGTTGTTGTCGTCGTCGTCGTTGTTGTTGTTGTTGTTGTTGGCCGTTGTTGTTTGTTGTTGTTTGTTGTTGTTGTTGTTGTCGTCGTTATTGTTGTACGGTGAGTAATCGAACATGTCGTCGTTTGTTGTCGACGCCGTCGCTTACCATTTGATTTGTTCTGTAATTAGGCGATGCTCAATCATTTATGCTTCACTCAGAACAACGACAATAGCAAATAACGCTGAAGCAGGAATCATCAACAGCACCTCCCCTCATATACATACCGCATTGACTCCACGGGAGCAACTCAAATACACTCATCCTTCCCCACGCGGTACAAGACCGCAATAGTCGCCTAGCGATCAGCGAAGCCTCTTGTAAGTCGAACGAAAGAAAAAAGTTCGTCTAAGCAAATCCGTGTCAGGGAAGGCATCGCTTGGCTGATTGATTTCACGTAGACTTAAAAACGAAGGCGACGTCGCGTGGAAATGGGTAACTTCTTCTTGTTTCTTGCTGTGAGTGCTCGATGGTTTCAACAGACAAACGCAACATCTGGCGTGCGCATCTTTAAAAATGAGAAAAACTGGTTTAACAATAATATGCAACAGCTTTTGTGTGTGGGTTTGCGCGCTCGGGAATCCATGCCTGCTTGAGCATTTATTGGTAGGCAACAGTACGATGGAACAGCGGATGATTTTCTGTAGGGCTCTTGTGGATGTGTTATGTCAGCGTGCTGCGTCGTGTGGTGCGGGATCGTAGTAGAGAATACTTACCTGCGATCAGGCGGGATATGTAGAGCTTTGCAGATATGTAAGAGGGCTTTGGAACTTCCGTAGTAACGATGCTTCTTCAGATGACGGCCAAGTTAATAAATGTAGCGAATGTTTCTTTTTTGTAGATTTCTGTGTTTTGTCAGTCGCACGATTCTGCCTGGTGTCAGTTGCTAATTTGTTGTTGCCGGTTGTGTTGGTTGTTCGTTTTTTGTTGTTGTTTGCGTCGTCGTCGTCGTCCGTCGTATTGTTGTTGTTTGTTGTGTGTTGTTGTCGTCGTGCGTCGTTGTTGTTGTTGTTGTTGTTGTTGTCGTCGTCGTCGTTTGTTGTTGTTGTTGTTGTTGTAATCGTTGTTTGTCGACGCGGGAAAAAAAGAACGCCCGTCACTACATTGAATTTGTTTATGTATTTATGCGATGCTCGATCTTCATGCTTCACTCAGAACAACCGACAATAGCAATAACGCTGAAGCAAGGAGGAATCACAACAGCACCTCCCCGTCATATACATACCCCGCATTGACTCACCAAGATCAATACACTCATCGCTTCCGACGCGTACAAGGCCAGGGATGACAAAGCAGAGAAGCACAATGAGTGGGTTAGAGAACAAAAGTATCGTAACCTCCACACTTTACCTCTTACGGCATCGTGGCAGGAGAGTCCATGTTGAGGTGGCTTACCGACATTACACTTAATAGCCAAATAACGTGGCAAGCGTTAATTATAACAGTTGTTGGCTATAATCATACATGCCTTGGGGGCATAAGTTAAATGCGGATATGGTTACCTATCAAAATTAAGTTAGATATGTATTCCCCAATCCCTAGCATCGCATATTAAACTGCGTTAATCAGGGCTAAAATCGATGCGTGAATGGGGGCGAAGTTTACGAAACGAAGTGAGCATTCGAAACGGCAACTTTTTACCAACCCAGCGTTTTCCACGAATTCCAGTGAACTCACTTACGCAAAACCTAACTTGTCACTTTGTGCTGCACAGGGGGACACTTTGTAATGGTAAGGTTCATCGTACATGTGGTGTGTGTGTTGTGTGTGGGGGGGGGGGGGTACGTAGCACACACGGGCAACGGGTTCTGCTCACAGTCTTGTCTGCGTGCACATGACGTAGCTTTACCATACAGCTCCGGCGGTACCCTGTGATCACGGTGGAGACGTCACGTAGTCATGGTAACGGAATTCGTGCTCGCAGACTCTCTTCGCCGTGTTCAGGGTAGCCGGGGTAGGGCAGCGAACCGCCTGCGTGACTCAACACGGTTTACCAAGCGCACAACATACGACATAATACACTACAACATACAACATAGCAACATAACATGACATGACAGCATACAACATGCAACAAAATTGATGTTGGCTGTTGACAGCACGTGCTTTTTTTACAAAACTTCGTAAGGCATGTCCATAACCGTGTGTAATAAACAGAGACCGCACGCGAACGCACACGCCACGCAGACGCACAACAGACGCGTAGCACAG
>NW_014579622.1:19894-27394 GCF_000485595.1 Priapulus caudatus
CAAATTAATTTTATCTTTATTTTCAAACTCATCCTAATTCTTTATTTCAAATTCATTCCCATTCCCATTTCAAAACCATGTTCAGTCCTCACCCTCGCAGTCGACGATAGGTGGCGCCCACGTCATGGTGTCCTTCGAGCAGGAAGCATGCTGCAGCTTGCGCGGGGCGTCATCCGTACCGGGCAACATGTAACCAATGTTGCACGTCACTAGCACGTAGGTGCCAAACACCGGTAGCAGAGTCTCCGTGTAGTTCCACGTGGCGTGAGAGCGCCCCGGATCCAGGGCCCGACACCGGCGCACTGCCGGGAAGTGTTGACGTGATGCGTGAATAATAATAGTTATATTACGCGTGGGTGCTTTATAATATAGCGTGATAAATGTTGCATTTCGGATTTGTGAAAGGAGAGCGAGGAAGGTTGGTGGCAGCAGGGAGAGAGTGAATGTTCGTACGTGTGTGCGTGTGTGCGTGAGAGTGAGTGTATGTCCGTGTATTCATGTGTGCCCGTGTGCGTTCGTACGTGCGTGTCTGTATGTCTGTGCACGTGAGAGAGAGGGGAGGGAAAAGCGGATGGAGAGAGCCGGCAAGAATGAAAAAGAGCAGGCATGGAAGAAGCCATTCGAAACTATCAAACCGTCAAGGCACGACGATTTTACGCAAGCTGCATTAATATCATATCAGAAAGAGATACAGTATGAACTAGAATCAGAGATAGTCTTTACACAATTAAACGACCTATATTAGTTCATATTAATTAACGGCGCGCGTTTATGGCTGTCCGTCCATACTCACGATCACAGTCCAGTTCTGTCGTATCCCACACCTTGTCGGCAGTGCAAACACTCGTCTTCATAGTAGATCTCGCCAATATGTACTCGTAGTTGGGAAAGCACCAAATAGTTGTCATCTGGTTGTATTCGTTAACGGGAACCGCGACAGCGTATTGCAGATCGAGTAGCATCGGACAGTGCTTGACTGAAACATAAGCATCACGGATATACTATATATACTATATATAGTAAAGAGGAGGCGATAGATGGAGAGAGAGAAAGCGAGAGAGGGAAGCGTTAAGGGGAGAGTCGGGGAGACAGAAAGATACACACCAAGAGAAGATAGTCAGACGGGAGAACCGGCGCCATTGCTTTCGCGGCGCGACTGTTGCACGCTAGTCCGCAAATGCAGACGTATAAACTCCGCTTTGCTAATCTGAGGGTGCGGGTTTATTACCCATTACTGGGGTCTGCGTCGGCTCGGACTAGTTGCACGCTTGCACAAATATATAGAGTGCACTCTATAAAAAACGCTATTCGAAATTCGAAAAGCTCCGAAAACCGAAATGTTTTTCGTAAAGTGTCACTCGTGCACCACGACATGACACATATGTACGTGACATGTGACATAACAACTGTAATATGTTTTACAGTCTTTATGTAATCCAGCTCAGTGTATATATTCACACGGTTTGCTGCTGAAACATTATTGTGTTTGCTTACAGGGTACTGCCATATAACCTGCTCCGATGTCATTATATAATGCTAGGATTGCAATATAATAATATGGCATAATTATTATGTAGACGTTTTTTGTAACGAAAAGCTCCGAGTATCGAAACGCATTTGACCTCAGGGGTTCGTACATAAGATTGTAAAACTGTATATAGCTTTTCTGTCAACGACGACAGACAACATCAAAAGCACATGAACTGCTTCTACATAAACTATACAGTTTATGTGCACTTGATTGTGTAGCGTTTTGGGATCTTCCGGCGACACCCGATGGCGCCACCGGTCGAAACGTAGTGACTAGCAACAACCTTAGGTATTTCACTCACCTGTTGTGCCCGGAGGCGTTGAAATGGCCGTATCGTCGTCAACCGGACTCCGCTAGCCACTCGAGTGCCTCAGTGCTACTGCGCTCCCTCCGCAATAACCCGTTCCACCGTGTTCCGGTTCCGGTGCGTCGTATAGTTAGTCAACAATGCAAGACGAGTAACGACACGCACACACAACAACGGGGCAACTCCCACCCTAGATACAATAATGTAACCCCACAAGAGTCCTACTCTTGTTGGGTTACACTATTGTATCTACTCCCACCCTTGCCTGTTGGCCTCACTGCACTGTTGAATAACAAGTTTATACCCGGGGTAAGCACAGAGGTTAAACAAATAGAACAAACTATGAACGCAGCCGGGCAAAGGGCTACAGTAACCGGCAGCCTCCCCTCCCGTGCAGCCGTGCACGAGTAGACTAACTTCCCCTCTATTCGTGCAGAGTTAATACTTCTACTCTAGTACTGTATTATTTACTCGCCCCACAACAACAGGACAATACTGGGTCCTACTCACCGAATGGCCGCTCTACGCAGAACGCGGTGGCTCTCTCTTTCTCTCTCTATACTCTCTGGTTTTCTCGCTCTCTCTACTCTCTTTTTTCTCTCTCTTCTCTCTTCTCTCTCTCTCTCTTCTATGCACAACCCTGTCTCCTCGTTCGCCTCCGCCAACTGCAAAGAAACCCACGACGATTCTTCGCCTATAACTGCGGGCCAACTGTTTCGCGTGCTCTGCCGCCAGTGCGGATTAACCATAAGCAGATAAGCACGTGCTTAGGGCAACCAAAGGGCAAAGGGGCACCCAAAGTTGCGGGAAAAGGAGTAAACAAAAAAAAACGAATAAAAGATTTGTACTTCCAGGTGTACCACAGGCGGCCCCCAACATACAATACAAGGGGCCCCTATGCCGCACAACCAAGGTGCTAATGTTCCAATTATCAAGAGTGAAAGGTACTCAAAGACTTGTCAGACACCACTTGAATGCTTATCCAGATACATGAACACAACTCTTTGTCTACAAGCTTCAGCAGTTCCATTTCATGTTCTTCATAAGTTTAAAACAACCAAGAAACATTCTTTCACTTCAACGACTTTTACAACCATTACAGAAGACAATGTAATAGAGAGTGCCTTTCCAATGCTTGAATTGTCCTAAGAATATTTTTAACATTATGGTCGACCAACTGCCACAAACAGAACGGTCTTTCTCAAACTAAAGGTGTAAAAAAACAATAGATTACTCTAGTCAGAATGAAATGTAATGCCATGTACGCTCAAATGTCCTCAAATACATCTCCTGTGCATCTCAACTTTTTAAAAGTTCTGGGCGAGGACTTCCCATGCCCGCCTGTTTATCACACCTCCTGAATTCTACTACATTTTTGGTACTGCTGCACACTGCTTGGATATTTCCGGTCAGCAGTGAACACTAAAAACGGACTGGGTCGTGTGGAAGGAGCAGGGCACCAGCATTGGTCAGTTGCTTAGGGCCACAGTGAGCCTTAATCCGCCCTGTCTGCGCTAGGGGGCGACTACTGCCCAACATGGCTGGCCCTCTTGATTGATATCTTACATCGCGTAAGCCAAACCAAGAGAAAAGGCAAATAGGACAGGAAACTTAGTGACAATTACAAAACACTAAAAATTTACCATATTCCGGTTCCAGACGGCGAGCTGCCCCCCCGTCTGGAAGCCTGACGGGCCGGCGCTACGCCTTACAATTGCATAGATAGCGGTAAACATACATCGGGATAGACTGCTGCCGAAACACTTCTGACAGTTTATGATAGCAGCCAGCCAGAATCACACAGCAAACCTCCCCTCATATAATACGCATTTGACTCACCAACTCAAAAACACTCATCCTTCCACGCGAACAAGACCAATAGTCGCTAGCGTAGAAAGCTTTTGCTTCAAATCACAAAGAAAGTTCGTCTAGCATCCTGTGTCAGGGATGCATCGCTGGCATGCAGGAATACTATGCCTATCCCGGGGCTGGAGGGGCAGGTGACCGCAACGTGAACGTGGCAGCACTAGTTGCGGATGTGTTTTTTTTTTTTTAGGATTAGGGTTAGGGTCAGGTTAGGGTTAGGGTTAGGGTTAGGATTAGGGTAGCGTTAAGGTTGGATTAGGGTTATGGGGTTAGGGCTTAGGTAGGTATTAGGGTTAGGCGTTAGGCATTTTGCACATGATATCTGTCCACACACCATAGATTAATTTTTTGTGCGATCACATATGCCATTATATATAGCGCGGCCGAACAGTATATATGTTGTGGAGTGCTTAGTTCATGCCACAGCCGTCTGTGTTGGAGTGCAGTGTTACCTTTAGGTAAACGTTTGAACGTCCATCGTCAACGTATATCACGTGACCTCCTCCACGCCCTGGATAGCCAACACCCGCTGGTGCTGATTGATTTCACGTTGTCGAGGCAGACGTCAGGCGGTGTGTTGGTACTTCTTTTGTTCTTTTTCTGAGGTGCTCCCGATGTTTCACAGACGAACGCAACATCTGGCTGTGGTTCTAGAACACCACAATGGAAACCTGGTTAAGTTATCACAGCTTTTGTGTGTGGGTTTCGGCGCGCTCAGGGAATCCATTGGGCCCCCCGTTGAATTTATTGTCAGCAACAGTTTACGATCGGAAAGCGGAATATTTTCTTTAGCTCTTGTGTGGGATGTGCTTATGTCGCTGCTTGCGTCGTGTGCGTGGCCATCGTATTAGCAGATACTTACTGCGATCTAGGCGGGATATGTAGGCAGCTTGAACTTCCGTAGATAACCGATGCTTCTTTCAATGACGCCGCCAGCGTTAAGTAAATGTAGCGGATGTTGTCTTTTTGGATTTCTGTGTTCTATGTCGACGATTTCGCTGGGTAGTTGCTATTTGTTAGTATGCGTGATTGTTGTGTTGTTGTTGATTTGTTGTTATTGTTTGCCTGTGTCGTCGTGTTGTTTTGTCGACGCCGTTCGCTCACTTGAATTTGTTTTGTATTTATGCGTATGCTCATTTTATGCTTCACTCAGAACAAAGACAATAGCAATTAACCTGAAGCAGGAATCACACAGCCCTTCCCTCATATAATACCGCACTTGACTCACCAACTCAATAAACTATCCTTCCCCGTACAAGCCCAATGTCGCTAGGCGTGAGAGCCTACTTGTTCAAAGCTCTCGAACGATAAGAAAAAGTTCGTCTAGCATCGTGTCAGGGAAGCATCGCTGCTGCTGATTAATCACGTAGCTACGCAGGCGGAGTCGCGGTGGAGGTACTTTTCTGTGTGTCTGTCTGTGAGATGCCGATGTTTCAACAGACACAACGCAACATCTGGCCGTGGCATCTTTAAAAATGAGAAAATGTCGTGGTTAAGCTTATCAACAGCTTTTGTGTGTGGTGTTGCCGGCCGAGGAATCATGCCTGCTGAAATTTATGCTGAGCAACAGCTACAATGGAAAAGCGGATGTTGTTCTGTACTCTTGTGGATGTGTTATGTCGCCGTGCTTGCGTCGTGTCGATGGCCCATGTATTTTAGAGATATTACTGCCGATCAGGCGGGACTATGTTAGAGCTTTGCAATATGTAGAGCTTTAGAATCTCCTAAGTACGATGGCTCTTCAATGACGGCCACGTTAATAAATGTAGCGGATGTTTCTTTTTGGTAGAGTTTCTGCTTTCTCAGTCGACGATGTCTCGCTGTGTAGTTACGTATTTGTCTGTATGCGTTGTTGTTGTTGTTGTTGTTGCTCTGTTATTGTTGCTGTTGTCGTCGTTCGTTCTTGTCGACGCCGTCGCTACCATTGAATTTGTTTATGTATTATTATGCGATGCCCAATCTTTATGCTTCACTCAGAACAAACGACAATAGCAATAACTGAAGCAGGAATCACACAGCACCTCCCCTCATATACATACCGCATTGACTCACCAACTCAATACACTCATCCTTCCCACGCGTACAAGACCCAATAGTCGCCTAGCGTAGAGAGCCTCTTGTTCAAAGTCGAACGAAGAAAAAGTTCGTCTAGCATCGTGTCAGGGAAGCATCGCTGGCTGATTGATTTCACGTAGCTACGAGGCGACGTCGCGGTGGATGGTACTTCTTCTGTTTCTTCTGTGAGTGCTCGATGTTTCAACAGACAAACGCAACATCTGGCGTGGCATCTTTAAAAATGAGAAACTGGTTAACTTATCAACAGCTTTTTGTGTGGGTTTGCGCGCTCGGAATCCATGCCTGTTGACATTTATTGTAGCAACAGTACGATGGAACAGCGGATATTTTCTGTAGCTCTTGTGGATGTGTTATGTCGCGTGCTTGCGTCGTGTGGTGGCATCGTATTATAGATACTTACTGCGATCAGGCGGGATATGTAGAGCTTTGCAGATATGTAGAGCTTTGGAACTTCCGTAGTAACGATGCTTCTTCAATGACGGCCAGGTTAATAAATGTAGCGATGTTTCTTTGTAGATTTCTGTGTTTCTCAGTCGACGATTCTCGGGCGTGTAGTGCTATGTGTCTTGCCGTTGTTGTTGTTGTTGTTGTTGTTGTTGTTGTTGTCGTCGTCGTCGTTGTTGTTGTTATCGGTACCGTGAGTAGTGTCATCGTCGTCGTCGTCGTTGTTGTTGTTGTTGTTGTTGTTGTTGTTGTTGTTGTTGTTGTTGTTGTTGTTGTTGTAATTGTTGTTGTCGACGCCGTCACTACCATTGAATTTATTTATGTATTTATGCGATGCTCAATCTTCATGCTTCACTCAGAACAACGACAATAGCAATAACCTGAAGCAGGAATCACACAGCACCTCCCCTCATATACATACCGCATTGACTCACCAACTCAAAACACTCATCCTTCCCACGCGTACAAGGCTAGGGATGACAAAGCAGAGAAGACAATGAGTGGGTTTAGAGAAATCAAAGTATCGTAACTCCACACTTACCTCTGTACGGCATCGTGGCAGGAGAGTCCATGTTAGGTGGCTTACTCGCACATTACACTTAATAGCCAAATAACGTGCAAACGTTAATATAACATTGTTGGCTATAATCATCATGCTTTGGGGCATAGTTAAATGAGGATATGGTTACCTATCAAAATTAAGTTAGATATGTATTTCCCCAATCCTAGCATCCATATTAACTGCGTTAATCACGCTAAAATTGATCGTGAACGAAGTTTAGAACGAAGTGAGCATTCGAAACGCAACTTTTTACCACGCGTTTTCCACGAATTCCAGTGAACTCACCTACGCAACACTTTGTCACTTTGTGCTGCACAGGAGACCACTTGTATGGTAGTGTTCATGTACATGTGGCTGTGTGTGTGTGTGTGGGGAGGGGGGGTACGTACCACACACGGGCACGGGTCTGCTCCAGGTCTTGTCGTGCGTGCACATGATCGTAGCTTTACCATACAGCTCGCGGCCGTACCCGCACGAGTACGTCACGTAGTCATGGTAACGGAATTCGTCTCCGACTCTCTTGCCGTGTTCAGGGTAGCCGGGGTTAGGGCAGCGAACGCCTGCGTGACGTCAACACGTTATCCAAGCGCACAACATACAACATACACCATACAACATACAACATACAACATACAACATACAACATGCAACAAATTGATGTTGCTGTTGACGTGCTTTTTTAAAACTTCGTAAGCATGTCCATACCGTGTGTAT
>NW_014579622.1:32460-32866 GCF_000485595.1 Priapulus caudatus
TATATATATATATAACAACTAGTTGATGGCTTTAATATTTCCGAAATACATGAGAAGCTGATACATACTAGGTATACTATATATAGGTATACTATATGTAGGTATATATATATATATATACATACTAGGTGATTTCTCGCACATCATGCCATACGATTTCTCTTTCCGATAGCCATCCAGTCGTTTCCTTTGATGGCTATGCCTTTATCTTCAGGGAAGTCGCAGGTGGTCCCGCATGCCTTATAAGTCAGCGGCGTCTCGTCGACCCACGCAAGATTCCTATTTCCATCTGTGCTTAACCCGATCCATACTGCGCTCTCAATCTCATGCCTGTAACGACGTGTAATATGTGAATGAATAAATGCATGAATAAATAAATAAATAAATAAATAAATAAATAAATAAA
>NW_014579622.1:34193-34688 GCF_000485595.1 Priapulus caudatus
AAGATAGATTCTAAGATAAAATAAACATGTGAATGGGAATAAACGTGTAAAAATGAATACGGCAATAAGCACGTAACGCACACAATTGGAATAAATCGAATAAACATGTGAGACACAATGACAGCTGACATGACTTACGTATGCATCCTTGCGTCGGAGACCACTCAGCACTATCGCTGCTTGCGACGTATGTACATTGAATAGTCACCTCTGACCCATCCGTCTCGCTAGCATAGCCCCTATCACACGTATATGTCACGCTTGCGCCTATCGTGGTGATCGTGTCAGCGGTGACAGCGTTAGCCAGCGCAAGTATGGAATCACACGAACGAACTGCAAGTGTTAAACAATTGACACTTGTACAATGTGGTTTATAACGGGCGTTGACTTCAAATTCACATCTAGGCGCAGAAATGTCGACAATTAACCTATAAACGATCATTGATGGATAAATAGATCTGCATAGCGAAATCTATCTACGAATATTATTGTTAT
>NW_014579623.1:0-1931 GCF_000485595.1 Priapulus caudatus
AGAGAGAGAGAGAGCTGGGGGGGGGAGCTCATGTTATTTCGAGAACTAAGCGGATTTTATCTTCTTCGCAGCATCGGCGGAAACAATCTGACGAATGAATTGCTTTGATGTTTGCAGTGAAATAGCGCAGCGCGCACACACGAGGAGAAAGAGCGAGAGAGAGAGAGAAGATAGAGGGAAAGGGGGGGATAGATGGAGAGAAAGAGGGTAGAGATAGAGAGGGGGAGAGGGATAGAGGGAGACCGCTGCTACTGCTCCTGCTGCTGCTACTGCCGCCGCCGCCGCTGCTGCTGTTACTGCTACTGCCGCCACCGCTGCTGCTACTGCTGCTACTGCACGCACGTGTTGACGATATATGTGCACATATGCATGCGTTCTCGTGCCATGCGCGGGGCACATGTCGCGTGCACATGAATGATTTCGCGCAGCCGACGCGTATACTAGTATAGTAGTAATGCTGTATAGGTAATCGATAGGTAATCGATGTGATCGCAGCGAGGATGGGCGGCCAGGGAGAAAGAACGCATATAGAGAGAACTTGATTGATTTCTACTCAACCGTGAGGTTCAAACGTCTCTGCTAACGTTTCGCGTCCTAACCAAAAGCTTTTCCAAAGCTGACTGACGTGGAAGAAATTCAAGGATGGGTTTATTCAAGGAAGAACGCATATATATAAATAAATATATATATATACGCACGCACGCACGCACGCACGCACGCACGCACGCACGCACGCACGCACGCACGCACGCACACACACACACACACACACACACACACACACACACACNAGAGAAAGAGAGAGAGAGAGATAGAAAGAATAAGATATAAAGAGAGAGAGAGAGAAAGAGAGAGCGAGAGAGAGAGAGAGAGCAGAGGTGGAAGAGAGAGAGAAAGAGAGAGAGAGAGATAGAAAGAGAGATTGAAAGAAGGAGATATAGAGAGATATAGAGAGAGAGATAGATCGATAGAGAGAGATCGAGGGGAAACAAACAGAGGGAGATAGATAATGAGGCAGATGCGGGATCGTGAACGGAACATTAAAGGCGCGTTATTGAGCAGTAAGCATTAATAACATTATATCTAAATATATTATTCTATCTAATAATATATATATATATTTATATATATTTATAATTATTATGATATAATAGATAAAATAAAAAAATAAAAATAAAAATAATAGATAAAAATAATTATTGTAATATATATATATATATATATATATCTAATAATAACATTATATCTAAATATAACATGGTATTATTTCTCTGATTTCACATTTACATTTCGCCGATCTGTCCGCCACTGTTCATTTATTAAGGTTAGGTATTAGGTTCGTGACTGCGTGGGCGATATCTCCCCTGAGCGAGGTCATCCGTCATTAGCGATATGGGAGGGCTTCACCTGATCCCGTGCTGACGACGTGTTGATGCGAAACTGGATAGCTTCATGTGTGCGTGTGTGTCATTTGTTCTCTCTATCTCAGTCTCTCTCTCTCTCTCTCTGTCTCTCTCCTCCTCTCTCCTCTCTCTCTCTTCTCCTCTTCTCTCTCTCTCTCCGCTCTCTCGGCTCTCAGTCATCTCGCTCTCTCTCCCGTCTCTCTTCTCTCTCCTCTCTCCTCTCTCTCTCTCTCTACCTCTCTCTCTACCGCTTCTCTCTCATCTCTCATTCGCTCTCATATCCCCCCCCCCCTCTCTCTCCTGCGCTCATCTATACCTCTCTCTCTTTTCTCTCTCTGCTAATCCCCGTCTCTCTCTCTCTCTCAAGTCTCTGCTGCATCTCTCTCTCCTCTCTCTCTATCTTCTCAGTCTATATCTCTCGTTCTCTTTCTCTCTCTCTCTCCTCTCTCTGCTCCTCTCTCCTCCTCCTCCTCTCTCCTCTGTCTCTCTTCCTCTCTCTCTCTCCCTCTGCCCCTCTCTCCTCCTCCT
>NW_014579623.1:2829-3929 GCF_000485595.1 Priapulus caudatus
ACAACAACAACAACAACAACAACAACAAGAACTCCCCCCTGGTGGCTGAACATGAACTCTGCCAAGAGTTCATATGATATCATATACGCGGTGTGTGTGTGTGAGTGCATGTCCTGTCCCGGGCGTGCGTGCGGGTTCTCACGTAATTCCTTGCTTTTTGTTTCTATTATAATTATGATGACTTTTAATGCTTTTTATTTTACG
This sequence comes from Priapulus caudatus, assembly GCF_000485595.1. Classification (NCBI taxonomy): domain Eukaryota; kingdom Metazoa; phylum Priapulida; class Priapulimorpha; order Priapulimorphida; family Priapulidae; genus Priapulus; species Priapulus caudatus. Next base: position 3,034 of record NW_014579623.1, read on the forward strand.
TCGGGCATTTATATATCAAAGAAAGACGTGCGTCCCGATGATGCAATTTAATCCAATTTAATCCATTAATTATTTTCGCGTAGTCGCTACGTTTTAAACGTACGCGCGTATCATTTGTTATAATTAATGACGTCATTAACTGCCCGTATGTTCACATCCGTGTGCGTGTGCAACCCTTTAGCCATCGTGTCACAAACAAGCGTACAGGATTACAAATCCATCACGTTAAACACCGCAAGATAACTATCAAAAAAATAAATCATTAGTCGGGTTTCCAACACCCCCACCACCACCACCACTTGTTTCTTCGCCTTCCCACGCAGTGCGTGGCGGTGATATAGAGGGCGTAGCTGTCGCTACCTTATTATTAATATTACTATTAAATCTTTATTGCATGTCATTCAAATACAAATACATGTACTGAAGACAGTCTTTTTTAATGTAGAAAAAAATCTGATAAATTCAATAGTGTCGAGCAGTTAAAATGCCTGGAAACCAGCAGGCGCCTTACTTAAGCTTTAATGAGACGAAAGATGAATGAACTCCGATCTATTCAACGTAGACGCCGGGACGAATAGGGACGTGTGCGAGGGCGGGGGATTTAATCGTTATTTGCTCGGATATGCGGTTTGATCACGCAATCATGATGAACGCGCTCAGGCACGCGCAGGAATATCTGATACGGTGTGTATCAGCCTGTATAGCGTGTTGTATAGCGCGAGCAGCTAAGGTTGCGTACGGCTGTAACGGTGATTGCCTTGGGGCTCGCTGGTCGAGAAACGTGGTGCTCTCTCACGCTCTCATTTCATTCTTTCTCGCACTTTCTCTCTATCTCTCTCTCTCTCTCTCTCTCTCTCTCTCTCTCTCTCTCTCCGTTCTCTCTTTCTCTCTCTCTC
>NW_014579623.1:6420-7964 GCF_000485595.1 Priapulus caudatus
GCACACAGCCACGAACATCGAGCGAAACACGTTTTGCTCCACGTTCAGGTGTTTTGCTCGGGTGTGTGCGTTATGCGTTAAGAACGCGACAGCTATGGCAACCTACCGACTCGACCGGTCAACCTGCGATGCTTAACGTGACCATAGATATAGGCCTATATACAAATTCCGTCGACCGTATTCCGTATTAGGACAACTTTCGCGTTTATATAGTTATACCAGGAGTAGATAATAGGGAATTATTCCCATTTATCTATTCCTGGTTATATCTATGACTGCCAACTGACGAACAAACTGCCATGAAAGTATGATGGCGCATTTTGGCAAATATCGTAGCAGCGTGGAGCGCAAGAGGTTGAAAGCTTGCTTCGTCGCTCGTTCATGAGTGAGTGACGTCACGTCCATGCGGACTCAAACTCCTGTTTTAAGGTGCATTGTGACCCTAACCCTAACCCTAACCCTAACCCTAATCCTAACCCTAACCCTAACCCTATTAAAAACCAAATTAATTAAATTTTGTACAGTCGAAACTGTGACGTATCTCTGACGTATGTGAGCGACGAAACAAGCTTTCAACCTTTTGCGCGTGGAGCATTGAATGAGACAAAAATATCACACCGCGAAATACGCAACAGTTCTCGCTCTTCTATTCATTTATAGTTTGTGGGTAATAGGTAGCGGTGCTAAATTGATGAGCAGATTTTAGTGATAATGTTTACCGTTTGGTGAATATCTTCCGCGCATGCGCATTCCGTCAAATCTAACTATAGGGTGCCAGCAATAGTATATAGCCTTTCGTTATTAAATAATTTCTGCCTGATTCAGGCCTGCTGCCTATAGAAGCCCTTTACTATTGTACAACACCTGTAGTGCCCAGCTAAGCAAGAACGCATTTGAGTATGTTTGATTAATTTCTTTTCTGTGCTTATTCACGCCTGCTGCCCACGGGCGCCCTCTACTGTTGTACAACACCTATAGGACAGAAGATGTAGGTACAATAGAGTAAAAATAAAATACCTCCAATAATAGAGTAAAAATAAATGCGCCAGTATATAATTATAGCTCTCATATAGGACACCTTTTATATGAGAACCTTTCACATTATTAGAAAGCCGGACATTGCAACAGGCGCACAGCCCACGAAGAACGTTACCATGGAAACGGCGTCTGAAGTGGGATGTGACGTTCAACAATAAACAACATCGACGAAGAAAATCGACCGTCGAGGTCACGTGTGATTTTTAATCGGGGAAGTGTTGTCTGCTCGCGAACTATCGTCATCGTTTCGACTGTGCGCATGCGCGGAGTGTCGCCGAGATTGCGAGTGACCCGCGACACCGGCCGTGAGATTGTGTTAGCATCGTTTTCACGATCACGAGCGGTTTTTTTCGTGTCAACTATTGCGTGCTGTCGTTTTTCGTTTCTTTTTTTGGATGGACACTAAAATACTCCCAATTGAGATATTCTATGGAAGCAATCTGTGCGTGCGTGTGCGCGCGTGTATGTGCGTGTATGTGCGTGTGTGCGCGCGTGTATGTGCGTGT
>NW_014579623.1:8462-18005 GCF_000485595.1 Priapulus caudatus
CAGATAACAATGTAGTGATGAGACAATGAGAGACAACAATGTAGTGATGAGACGGTGAGACAGTGACAGATAACAATGTAGCGATGAGACAATGAGAGACAATGTAGTGATGAGACGGTGAGACAGTGACAGATAACAATGTAGCAATGAGACAATGAGAGACAATGTAGTGATGAGACGGTGAGACAGTGACAGATAACAATGTAGCGATGAGACAATGAGAGACAATGTAGTGATGTGACGCATGGTAATTAATCGCGTAGGTTCGCCGCAACCAGCCACCAGCTAACGAGCGAGGCAACAGGTGACCGGCCACCAGCTAACGAGCGAGGCCACAGGTGACCGGCCACCAGCTAACGAGCGAGGCCACAGGTGACCGGCCACCAGCTAACGAGCGAGGCCACAGGTATCCGGCCACCAGCTAACGAGCAAGGCAACAGGTATCCGGCCACCAGCTCCTCTACGTACCTTCCACATCCTCCTGGCATCGAAGGGCCTGAATAACTTCTCCTCGGCCACCTGCCGATAAGAAAGACACGATGAGGTAAGAGGAATATTACTCCCCCTCCCACCTATCCCCCGGATCGACGAGGGAGGGCGACGGAGGAGGAACGCAAGATGTGCTGGTGGGGAGTCGGAGAAGGAGCAGAGGAGGAGCAAAGAGAGGAAGCACTGAGGAGCAGAGAGAAGAAGCACTGAGGAGCAAAGAGAGGAAGCACTGAGGAGCAGAGAGAGGAAGCACTGAGGAGCAGAGAGAGGAAGCACTGAGGAGCAGAGAGAAAACCCCAGGGTGTCTTGCGCAACCCCAGGGTGTCTCGTTCAACCCCAGGGTGTCTTGCGCGACCCCAGGGTGTCTCGTTCAACCCCAGGGTGTCTCGTTCAACCCCATTACCTCGCGTAACCCTAAGAGTGTCTCGCGTGATTCAGTGACTGTTGCCAACGGCCAGTAAATTGTAATTTTCTAAATAAATAAACGCGTGGAACAAACGAAGCAAGCATGCGCGGCCCTCGAGGCCACGCGCACAGCCGCCTCCACCGCCAACAATGGCGCACCGGAGCTTGCAGCGCCACCTGGGGACCAGCCTCGCCAATGCGCAGACTCTCAGCGACGGCTCTCGCACTCCCGCACGCGCGCGCGCGCGGCGGGCGCTCAAATAAATACACAATGTTCACGCGTCAAGCGATAAAAACTCCGACGAGGCACAGAAGATCTGCAGCGGTCGTCGTGGCAACCTATCATCGTCGTCGTCATGGCGACCTGCGCGACAACGTCCATCTCTCGGCGTCGGCACGTGCCCGAAGCAAAAACCAGACGAACGTCTCTTGTCAGTGGAGGACGCCGGCGGTCGATAAAAGCGTGAACACTTCAACGTCCGTGCCGTCGTAATACAGAGGGCGCCAGTAGTCAGTAGAGACGCGACTGCGCCCGCCTCCTCGTCATCACGACAGATGGCGCCGGCAGTCGGTAAAAGCACGAACGCGTCTGCGTCCTCGCGCGGCGACATAGGGGGGCGCCCGCGGCCGCCCCTAGAGGGCGCCGGCAGCAGCGGTCAGTAGAAGCGCGACCACGCGAACACGTCCGATTCGTCGACCTCGTCCTCGCGCAGCGCCTGCATCAGGTCGAACTTCGGCGTTCCCTCGAAGAGCGCCGCGCGGTTCTGCCCCTCGCCGCGCTTCACCCAGTGTCCGTAGATGCCGAACGCGCAGCCGTCGATGATCTTTCGCATGACCTTGACGCGGTAGGGGTCGTTGCGCACGAGCTCGGCGCTGATCGGCCGCGGCAGCATGTGCATGCGCTGTATGCGCGTCATCGCACGCGCGCACAGGATGCCCACCTGTGAGACGCGGGAGAGAGAGAGAGACAAGTGAGACAGTGAGACAGTGAGACAGCGATGAGGCGCTGATCGGCCGTGGCAGCATGTGCATGCGCTGTATGCGCGTCATCGCACGCGCGCACAGGATGCCCACCTGTGAGACGCGGGAGAGAGAGAGAGACAAGGTGAGACAGTGAGACAATGTGGCGATGAGACAGTGAGGCAGCGATGAGGCGCTGATCGGCCGTGGCAGCATGTGCATGCGCTGTATGCGCGTCATTGCACGCGCACACAGGATGCCCACCTGTGAGACGCGGGAGAGAGAGAGACAAGGTGAGACAGTGAGACAATGAGACAGTGAGACAGTGAGACAGCGATGAGGCGCTGATCGGCCGTGGCAGCATGTGCATGCGCTGTATGCGCGTCATCGCACGCGCGCACAGGATGCCCACCTGTGAGACGCGGGAGAGAGAGAGAGACAAGGTGAGACAGTGAGACAGTGAGACAATGTGGCGATGAGACAGTGAGGCAGCGATGAGGCGCGGATCGGCCGCGGCAGCATGTGCATGCGCTGTATGCGCGTCATCGCACGTGCACACAGGATGCCCACCTGTGAGACGCGGGAGAGAGAGAGAGAGACAAGGTGAGACAGTGAGACAATGTGGCGATGAGACAGTGAGGCAGCGATGAGGCGCGGATCGGCCGTGGCAGCATGTGCATGAGAGAGAGAGACAAGGTGAGACATGTGAGGGAGAGAGAGAGAGACAAGGTGAGACAGTGAGACAATGTGGCGATGAGACAGTGAGGCAGCGATGAGGCGCGGATCGGCCGTGGCAGCATGTGCATGAGAGAGAGAGACAAGGTGAGACATGTGAGGGAGAGAGAGAGAGACAAGGTGAGACAGTGAGACAATGTGGCGATGAGACAGTGAGGCAGCGATGAGGCGCGGATCGGCCGTGGCAGCATGTGCATGAGAGAGAGAGACAAGGTGAGACATGTGAGGGAGAGAGAGAGAGACAAGCAGAGACAGGATGAGACAGTGAGCAATGTGGCGAATGAAGACAGTGAAGGCAGCGGATGAGGCGCGGGATCGGCCGCGGCAGCATGTGCTATGCGGGCTGTATGCGCGTGCATCGGCACGCGGGCGGCACAGTCATGGCCCACCTGTGAGACGGCGGGTAGAAGAGAGAGAGACAAGGTGAGACAGTGAGAACAATGTGGCGATGAGACAGTGAGGCAGCGATGAGGCGCTGATGCGGGCCCGGCAGCATGTGGCATGCGCTGTATGCGCGTCATTCCGGTCACGCGCGCACAGTATGCCCACCTGTGAGAAACGCGGGAGAGAGAGAGACAAGGTGAGAACAGTGAGACAGTGGACATGTAGCGATGTAGACAATGAGAGACAACAATGTAGTGATGAGACGTGATACAGTGAGCAGATGACAAAATGTAGTGATCGAGACAATGAGAGACAACAAATGTGTGATGAGATGGTGAAGACACAATGTAGTGATGGAGACAGATGAGAGAACATGTAGGGCGATGAGACACGTGACAGATGACAATGTAGTGATGAGACAATGAGAGACAAACAATGTAGTGATGAGATGGTGATACACGTGACAGATGACCAAATGTAGTGATGAGACAATGTAGAGACAACAATGTAAGCGATGAAGACTAGTGACAGATGACAATGCTAGTGATGAGACAATGAGAGACAAATGTAGTGATGAGACGGTGATAGCAGTGACAGATGACAATGTACGTGATGAGAGCAATGAGAGACAACAATGTAGTGATGAGACAGTGACAGATGACAATGTAGCGATGAGGACAATTCAGAGACAACAATGTAGTGATGAGACGGTGATGTACAGTACAGATGACAATGTAGCTGGAGCAGATGAGACAGCAACAACTGTAGCGATGAGTACGGTGAGACCAGTGACAGATGACAATGTAGCGCGATGAGACAATGAGAGACAACATGTAGTAGCAATCGAGACAGTGACAGATGAACAATTGTAGGCCGATGAGACAGGTGGACGAGATGACAATGTAAGGCGATGAGACAAATCAGAGACAACAATGTAGGCTAATGAGAACAGTGAGACAGTGACAGATTGACATAGGTACGATGAGACATGAGACAACAAATGTAGTGATGGAGACCAGAGTGAGAGACAACAATGTAGCGATGAGACAGTGAGACAGTGACAGATGACAATGGTAAGCGCGATGAGACATAGAGCAAGCAATGTAAGTGAATGAAGACCAGTGAGAACAGTGACAGGTGGGGGGGACCCAATTTGGTTACGGAGGTGAGACAGATGAGAAACAATGTAAGTGATGAGAACAGTGAGACAGTGACAGTGAATATGTAGCGATGAGACAATGAGAGCAACAATGTAGTGATGAGACAGTGAGACAGTGACGAGATGAGCATGTAGGCGATGAGACATATGACGTAGAGCAACAATGTAGGGCGACTGAGACCGGTGAGACAGTGACAGATAAAATGTAGTGATGAGACAATGAGAGGACCAACAATTGTAGCTGATGAGACAGTGAGAGACAACAATGTAAGCGATGAGACAATGAAGAGGTCAACAATGTAGTGAGAGAGACGGGCGCTGGGAGAGAGACAAGAGTGAAAAAGAAAGAAAAGTAAAGGACCAGACATAACAATGTAATGTGATTGAGCAGCAATGGAGAGCAACAATGTAAGTGATGAGACAATGGAGACAACATGTAGGCGATGAGACAATGAAAGACAATGTAGTGATGTGACCATGGTATTAATCGCGTACGGTTCGGCCGGGCAACGCAGCCACGCAGCTAACGAGACGAGGCAACAGGTGACGGCCACCAGGGCTAACGGAGCGAGGCGACAGGTGACCGCCACCAGCGTAACGAGCGGGCCACAGGTATCCGGCCACCGAGCTAACGAGGCGAGGCAACAGGTATGCGGCCAAAGCTGCCTGCCTAGCGTACCGTTCCAAAAACATCGCTCAGGTGGCATCGAAGGGAACATGAATACTTCTCTGCCTCGGCCACCTGCCGATAGAAAGACGACGATGAGTAAGAGGAATATCTACTCCCCTCGTCACCTATCCCGGATCGACGAGGGAGGGTGAGCGAGGAGGAACCGCCAAGATGTCTGGTGGGTGAGTCCGTGAGAAGGAGGCTAGCAGGAGGAGCCAATAGAGGAATCACTGAAGGAGGAGAGAGAGAGAGGGAGAGAGCGAGGAGAGAGGAGAGAGAGAGAGGAAGCACTGAGGAGGCAGAGAGAGAAGCACTGCAGCAGAGAAGAGAAGCACTGAGGAGCAGAGAGAGGAAACACTGATGAGCAGAGAGAAAGAGAAGGAGAAACAGAGAGAGGAAGCACTGAGGAGCAAAGAGAGGAACAGCTGAGCTGAGGGCAGAGACAGAGGGCACTGAGAAGCAAAGACAGGGAGGCAGGTAGAAGGAAGGACGAGGCACAGGGCACACCTCTGCGCTACCTTTACGCGGCGTCTGTAATAGGCGTGGTTGGATTAGTTCACGGAATGTGAAAGACAGGCGGAAGCAGAGGCGTGTTCAGTACAGCGCGAACGCTCGCAGCACAAACGCAGCGCCCTTGAATGATACCGAGCGGCTCCTTAATCCAAGATGGCTTCGGCTTCAGCAGATTTTAATAGCGCGTCTTCGAAGCAGTACCTGTTAAAACGAATTCAGCAGACGAAACTGATATGCTTATTTCGACCCATTGCCGATGAGTTGTAAATTGCGGCCATGCGGTAAGACGCCGCCCGTTCCGAATGTCAGAAGTTTTAGAGTTCGCAATTCCCAGATTGCCCGCTCCCATCTTGAAAACAACTCGGCGCGCTGCGCAAACAGCCTCGGGAGCCTGATCGGCGCGCGCGATCGCTCATCGACCGCGGCGATGTCGTTCAGAAGGCGAGCGTCACCGACCGTTTCGGCGCTGTACACGCCTACAGATTATGTATCAGTTTGCAGAGTTATCACAGACGGCGTTTAGATCACAGTAGCAAGAGAAAGATGCAGATGAGATGCAGAACATGATGAGTTGTGTGATGCAGGCATGGAGGTGGATGGAAGCAAGGTGTGGAAGCTACTACCCAGGTACGGAGGTCAGGCAACAGGTAAGAAACCGTAGACACAGGTGTGAAAGTGCAGACACGTGAGAAGGTCAAACACAGGTGAGAAACTCAGACACGTGAGAAGGTCAAACACAGGTGAGAAACTCAGACAGCGAAGAAGGTCAAACACAGGTAAGAAGGACAGACACAGGTCAAAAGGTTAGATACAGGTGTGAAGGTTAGATACAGGTGTAAAGTTCAGACACAGCTGAGGCCAGCCAGACACAGGTGAGAAGGGCAGACACAGGTGAGAAACTCAGACATAGGTATGAAGGCCAGACACAGGTGAGAAGGTCAAACCCAAGTACAAAAGGTCAGACAGGAGACGAGAAATGGATGCAGATTGAAGATGAAGATGAAGACATGAATTAAAACGCCCCGCTCCCTTGCGACAAACGGCAAGCGCACACCCGCAACCAAACGCAAAACTACCGCTCCTACGTTGACTCGCGAGAAAACCTGGAAACCACCGCCGCACAGACGCCCCTCCTCCCGAGCCGACCGTGTCGTCACGGCAACCGGAGAGCGAGAGGAGTTCTGCGCGCGCGGCGGTCCCCCCGACGGCCGCTCGCACGTCAACGCGCCGGTTACCTTCTTAAGCAGCACGCTGGATATTCCCGGGTCTAGTTGAAGCTGCGGCTAGTGTCACGCGAACACACACAGATAACGAGAGGATGAAAGAGAAAAAAAAACACAAAAACCAATTTTTCATGCGCTAGTGCGGCGTCAGCAAAGCAGCATACGTCGCATCGCCGCCGCATGTAAAGGAAGTTCAAACCGAATGCAAATTGAGAGAAACTCGCAATTAAGTTTTAAAAAAATGAACTCAATGTAAGATGCAGGATCTACAATTGCATTCAGTTCGAAAAATTCAACGAAAAACTTGGGCGAATATTTTTCGCTTGCTGATACAAATGCACACGAAAAAATTAATTATGTGAAAAAATTAATCAAATTCATCCACGGCACAGTTATTTTCAAGAGCAGGCAAAAAAACTGACGTTTCTACATTAAGGCTTCGCATTGCAATTTTACATCTGCATATACAGAGGTAGGGAACTAGGGCTTGAACTAGTGATCAAGGGGTTTGAATAGCAGCACAAACACAGCTAAAATAAGCACAAATAGCTAAAGATCTACACAGCACAACCTTAGCCACTGCCACAGCGATTAGCACAGCTAAGACTAGCGCTGATAGGGTCTACGTCTCCCTGGGTACTGCCGGACACTGCAGCTGCTGTTGTCAATAACAACAATCAATAAACAATAATGTCAGCAACAGCAGCCGCAGTTGGTAGCAACATTAGTAGCAGCAACAGCAACAGCAGCCGCAGTGTCCGGCAGTACCCAGGGAGACATAGACCTTATGAGCAAGACTACACCCACCATCCAATACCAGATCGCAACATGTAAGGCCATCCTTGAAAAATTATGTTTGCTGTCCTCTGACCGACCCACGAAAATAGCCGCGACCCAAAAGTTTTTTTTGACATTTTGAGTTCCAAATTTTTCCAAAATTTTTTTTTCATTTTTTACATTTTTCATAGTTAAGACTGAAACACAAAGCATGTGTGGCAAATATGAGGACAGACTTAAAATAACTATTATGCCTCACAAAAAAATGACCTACCTACCTACCCACTAAAAAAATGATGGGTCGGGGGACAGCGAACATAGGTTTTAGAACCTGATGCTGCTGGTAATATCATCATTAGTGAAAATTTCTAAATTATGAGTTAGTTAGGCACAAATTTCATGCACACAACGTGCAGTAGCGGAGATGTTGCTATAGAAAATCCGCCATGTTTTATTGCATCAGGCAAGATATCCGCCATGTTTCATTGCGTCAGGAGAGGTATCCGCCATGTTTTATTGCAACAGGCGAGATACCTGCCATGTTTTATTGCGTCAGATGAGGTATCCGTCATGTTTTATTGCGTCAAACGAGGTATCCGCCATGTTTCATTGAGTCACGAGAGGTATCCGCCATGTTTCATTGCGTCAGGCGAGGTATCCGCCATGTTTTATTGCGTCAGTAGAGGTATCCGCCATGTTTTATTGCGTCAGTAGAAGTATCCGTAATGTTTCATTGCGTCAGGCGAGTTATCCGCCATGTTTTATTGCGTCAAGAGAGGTATCCGCCATGTTTAATTGCGTCAGATGAGATATCCGTCATGTTTCATTGTGCCAGGCGAGGTATCCGCTATGTTTTATGCATCGTTTGAGGTATCCGCCATGTTTTATTGCGTCAGATGAAGTATCCGTCATTTTTTATTGAGTCAAAGAGAAGGAGAAACAGAGAGAGGAAGCACTGAGGAGCAAAGACAGGGAGCAGGTAGAGGGAAGGACCGAGGCACAGGGCACACCTCTCGCTACCTTTACGCGCGGTCGTAATAGGCATGGTTGGATAAGTCACGGAAATGTGAAGACACAGAACAGAGGCGTGTTCACCAGCGCGAACGCTCGCAGCACAAACGCAGCACCACTTGAATGATACCGAGCGCTCACTTTATCCAAGATGGCGGCTTCCTCAGCAGATTTTAATCGCGTCTTCGAACAAGTACTGTTAAACGAATTAGCAGACGAAATTGATATGCCTTATTTCGACCCATTGCCCACGATTGTAATTGCGCCCTCGGTAAGACACCGCCCGGTTCCCAATGTCAGAAGTGTTAGATTCGCATTCGCCAGATTGCCCGTCGCCATCTTGAAAACAACTCGCGCGCTGCGCGAACAGCCTCGGGAGCCTGATCGCGCGCGCTCGCGATCGCTCGACCGCGCGGTGTCGTTCAGAAGGCGAGCGCACGCGAGCGTTCGCGCTGTTGACCACGCCTCAGATATTGTATCAGGTATCGCAGAAGTTATTCACAGACGCGTTAGATCACGTACAGAGAAAATGCAGATGAGATGCAGACAGGAGGTTGTGTGATGCAGGCATGGAGGTAGGTGGAACACAGGTGTGGAAGCTACACCCAGGTACGGAGGTCAGGTACAGGTAAGAAACCTAGACACAGGTGAGAAACTCAGACACGTGAGAAGGTCAAATACAGGTGAGAAACTGAGACAGGGGTGAAGGTCAAACACAGGTGAGAAACTCAGACACGTGAGAAGGTCAAACACAGGTGAGAAACTCAGACAGCGAAGAAGGTCAAACACAGGTAAGAAGGACAGACACAGGTGAAAAGGTTAGATGCAGGTGTGAAGGTTAGATACAGGTGTGAAGTTCAGACACAGCTGAGGCCAGCCAGACACAGGTGAGAAGGGCAGACACAGGTGAGAAACTCAGACATTGGTATGAAGGCCAGACACAGGTGAGAAGGTCAAACCCAAGTACAAAAGGTCAGACAGGAGACGAGAAATGGATGCAGATTGAAGATGAAGATGAAGACATGAATTAAAACGCCCCGCTCCCTTGCGACAAACGGCAAGCGCACACCCGCAACCAAACGCAAAACTACCGCTCCTACGTTGACTCGCGAGAAAACCAGGAAACCGCCGCCGCACGGACGCCCCTCCTCCCGAGCCGACCGCGTCGTCACGGCAACCGGAGCGCGAGAGGAGTTCTGCGCGCGCGGCGGTCCCCC
>NW_014579623.1:18015-20095 GCF_000485595.1 Priapulus caudatus
GCACACGATAGTAGCAGGAGAGAGAGACGAGGAGGAGGGGAGGCACACGATAGTAGCAGGAGAGAGAGAGACGAGGAGGAGGTAAGAAGCATACTAGCTGTTATGTTAGTAGTTTGTACATACCTGTCATCGTCTCGCCGTCCTGCAGGATCGTCGCGAAGCCAAAGTCCGTCAGCTTCACGTCTCCCGCGTCGTCAAGGAGGATGTTTTCCGGCTGCAACAACGCGGCGGCGACCGAGGACGGCGGCGATTAGCATCGATGCTAATTGATATTATAATTATTAATTTATAATTAATATTAACGAGGATGATGCGGGCGTCGCGCACTTATACGCGTACACACGGTGTAATTAATTGATTAATTAGTCGACGTAGGAAAGCGAGATTGTACTGGAAGGCCTGCCACTGCAAAATTTCTGGGAGCGCCTTCATTAAGGCTAGTTGCGCGAAATCTGATACGCTCTCCGGTGATTAGAGAATCGATCTCCCTCTCCCTTCCCTTCAGCCTCCCCTTCCTCTCCTCTCCCCTCTCTTCAACCCTCCCTTTCCTCTTCCCTCTCCTTCCTTCCTCTCATCATCTCATCACATCTCGCTCTCTCTCTCTCTCTCTCTCTCTCTCTCTCTATCTATCTATCTATCTCTCTCTTGCTTCCTTTATCTCTCTCACTCCCTCTCTGTCTCTCTCTCTATCTATCTCTCTGTCACTCTTTCTCTCTCTCTCTCTCACCTTGAGATCCCTGTGTACGATATTCTTAGAGTGGATGAAGGCGACGGCTTCCAGCAACTGCTTCATGATTGTCCTAAAACAAATATAATATATAATATAATATAATATGAAATCAAATCCAAACAAAACATAATGCGTGCGAATCACCATCCCAGCACACAAAAGCAATTCCAAACCCGAGACAACCACCGAACGATCGCATACGTCGCAAAACCGTGGCGACTATCGCCATGGCGATACGGGCGTTACACGCTCGATGGTTGCCTCCAACTAAACTCGCCCGACTCACCTATAATCTCTATATGTCAGGGTTCTCCAAGCTTTTTCATTATAGCATGGCGGGTGACATGTTTTATTGCGTCAGATGAAGTATCCGTCATTTTTTATTGAGTCAGGAGAGGTATCCGCCATGTTTTATGCATCGTTTGAGGTATCCGTCATGTTTTATTGCGTCAGATGAAGTATCCGTCATGTTTTATTGCGTTAGGAGAGGTATCCGCCATGTTTTATTGCGTCAGATGAGGTATCCGCCATGTTTCATTGTGTCAGCCGATATATCTGCCATGTTTTATTGCGTCAGATGAGGTATCCGTCATGTTTTATTGCGTCAGGAGAGGTATCCGCCATGTTTTATTGCGTCAGATGAGGTATCCGCCATGTTTCATTGTGTCAGGCGATATATCTGCCATGTTTTATGCATCGTTCGAGGTATCCGCCCTGTTTTCCGGCGCGATTTATACTTACCGAACAACGAACGTCATTGGAATTATTAATATAGCTTACCGGCGTATTTTGCAGTCTTCTTGGGCGCGGTGAAAGCAACCCGGATATTAAATCTACACGCACTAACTAGCGAAGTTGTCGTGGCCGACATTCCGAGAGAACAGTTAAAATAACAAAGGGAACGCGTACAGACAAAAACGAACAGCTGATTTTGGCATCACGCAAAGAAATACTATAGAAGAGCCAAATCACTTTCAAAAATGACACTTTACTCGTGAGTTCGAACATTGCACGCAATTCAAAAGCCATCGGGAGAACATCACATCCGCCATCAGTAACGTAGTCTAGTCCGCCGCCTGAGTTTACATTCTGAACAACTGAACAAAGATTGCTTAAAGCGAACGTATACATCGGCAATGAAGAAGCGGTTACAATAAAAAAACCCGCGCGCACGCGAGAGAGAATGTGCGTGAGAGAGAGAACGCGAGACACACGCACGCACGCACGCGCGCACACACACACACACAAACACACGCACGCACTCTCTCTCTCTCTCTCACACACACACACACACACACACACACACATACACACACACACACACACACACACACACACACACACACACAC
>NW_014579623.1:24423-30062 GCF_000485595.1 Priapulus caudatus
TCGCTGCCCCTCTCCCTCGCTGCCCCTCTCCCTCGCTGCCCCTCTCCCTCGCTGCCCCTCTCCCTCGCTGCCCCTGTCCCTCGCTGGCCCTCTCCCTCGCCGTCCTTCTCCCTCGCTGCCCCTCTCCCTCGCCGTCCCTCTCCCTCGCCACCCTTCTCCCTTGCCGCCCCTGTCCCTCGCTGCCCCTCTCCCTCGCTGCCCCTCTCCCTCGCTGCCCCTCTCCCTCGCTGCCCCTCTCCCTCGCCGCCCCTCTCCCTCGCCGTCCTTCTCCCTCGCTACCCCTCTCCCTCACGGGCGGTCGGTCGGGCAGGCGGTCGGTCGGCGTGTCATACTCACAGTTCGAAGATGAGAAACATGTAGGTAGGCAGCTCGAAAAACACATCATGAAGCTCAACTGCAATAGAACAGAAAAACAACACTAACAACACTGCCAACACTGGCAACAACAACAGCAACACTATCCACACAGTTACACACGCACGGGCAATACTGGTAGTACGGGCACAACTGAAAAAAAACTGGCAATACTGGCAAAGCCAGCAAAACAGGCAATGAGGGCAACGTGTCACAATGCCTCGATCAATACGTGACTTCTTTTGTGACTTTCCGCATCGATCACAATCTTTTTGAGACTGTGCCTAACTTACTGGATTACTGTACCTGCTCCAAGTAATCTCACACAATTTTTAGGCACTGATCTAAACAAGTACAGCTGCTGTGTATGCACGCTTCTGCTTGCAGGGGCTAATTCAGACGCACGTATAAAGGCAAGAACAGAAGCAGGCTGCGTCTTTTCACGGGGGGCCCGATCGGTCCAGGGGACTTTTTTTCCGGCCCGCCAAATTTTGAGAATCCGAGAATCGAAAACGAAAGTCGAATCGGGAAAGAACATCGGTTGTTATAAATTCATATACCAAATAGTAGGAAATAAACATAGTAACAACATATGAATGTAACAAAGTTTTATTACATAATTCATCAGTTTAAAAAAATCAGCCCCGTCCAGTAACTGACAGGGCCTTTTTTTAGGCCCTGTGGTTTTCTCAGACGGCAAAGCCTGAACAGAAGATAAGAAGAAGATACAACACAGTGTCCAGGAAGACATCAGAAGCTGTCGTTACAACTGCAAAACGTCACCAAGGTCACGAAATAAAAAAATATTATAAAAAAATAACATGAATGGGTCGCAGTATTCTAACCAGGCTGTGCAGTACCCACACATGTCACTTATCACGGCAGGCCAACCCCAAACAAGTCTGCTGTAATCCGAACCAAGGATGTTGCGTGATGTGGGCTGGTGGGCGGATGTGTAAGACTACGAAATTTCGGCTACGAAACCAGACGGCGGTAGGCAGTGGGTAAAAACTATCGGCTGCCAAAAAACGGAAGAAACTGGATTCGTGGTGTTTCAGTAGTGCCAATTCATGATCATGGGGTTCACCCATGTTCCACGATCATTATGGAGGGTTCACCCATGTTCGCACGATTCATGAATGGAGGGTTCACGGCAGATGTTCCATTCGATCATGATGGGAGGGTTCACCAATGTTCCACGATCATGATGGCAGGTTCACCAATGTTCCACGATCATGATGGAGGGTTCACCAATGTTCCATGATCATGATTGATGGCAGGTTCACCAATGTTCCACGATCATGATGGAGGGTTCACCAATGTTCCACGATCATGATGGAGGGTTCACCAATGTTCCACGATCATGATGGAGGGTTCACCAATGTTCCACGATCATGATTGGAAGGTTCACCAATGTTCCATGATCATGATGGAGGGTTCACCAATGTTCCACCGATCATTGATGGAGGGTTCACCCAAATGTTCGCATGATGATGATGGGGGTTCCCCAATGTTCCAACGATACATGGATGGAGGGTTCACGCAATGTTCCAACGATCATGATGGCAGGTTCACACAATGGTTCCCAACGATTCATGAATGGAGGGTTTACCAAATGTTCCATAAGATCATGATAGAAATTTCAAAAATATTCCAAGATCATGGAAAGGGTTCATGAAGGGGTTCACTCATGTTCCATGATCATGTGGGAAGCTTCATGGAGGAAGTTTCACAAATGTTCCACGATCATGGAGGGAGAGTTCACCCCCACGTTCCAAGGTTCATGGGGAAGGTTCATGGAGGAGGGTTCGTCTACGTTCCAGGACAACGAGGGAAGGAGAACTCACACATGTCCCACGGCCAGCCTCACCCTACGAGTAACAAAGATTCCCCGTGGAAGTCTCTTCTACCCACAGCACGACCACACGGGGCCGAACGAGTTACGCGGATGCTTTGAAACCCTCAACTAATTGTAACGTGACACCGCTCCGCAACCCTCATTACCCCCCACCCAGCCATACCAGACGCGGCTTTCAATAATCTGAAATTCCAATGCACATTACCGTAAAGCGAGTTCTTGCGCTGTGTTTGAGCTACATAATTAAACGCGTAGTTATGTAACGCGATTTCAAAATCAAATAGAGTACCAGGGGGGGGGGGCGGGGTTTTCGACGACACGCTGCGGGGAAACGTTAAGAGTTTCGAAGAATTTTGCGATATTTATTTGACTTCCCAGTTGTTATGGCTGGAGTGCAAAATATGTGGGCGGCGCGTTTTCTCCTCATCGTTCCCATCATATTTCACTGTAACGTGTGCGTGTGTGCGTGTGCGTGTTGCGTGTGCGTGTGCATGCGTGTGTGTGTGTGTGTGTGTGTGTGTGTGTGTGTGTGTGTGTGTGTGTGTGTGTGTTGTCCGCGTGTGCGTGTGCGTGTGCGCGTGTACGTGTGGGTGCGTGTCGTGCGCGCGCGTGTGTGTGGCGTATGTGTGTGTGGCGTGCGTGCATGCGTGCGTGCGATGGGCGTGCTGTGGCGTGCGTCTGCTCTGCCTGTCTGCTGAACTATAACAACTATTCATAAGGCGCCGGCGCCGCGGCAAGTCGCAGCTGCTATCAACATCGCGTACAGGAAACAGTTCGGTGGAACTTTTATTTCTGTAGCACCCACGAACGTGACGGCCAGAAATTAACCGCAGACGGAAGCAGCTTGTATACACAGCGTGCACCACGCAGCACGCACGGCTCAACGCAACGCACGCACGGGGGCACGCACGCACGGCAGCACGCAGCGGCACCGCACGCACGCACGGATCACCACACACACACAGCACAGCAACACAGCACACACGCACGCCACCACACAACACACACACACACACACACACACACACATATATATATATATTTACACGCACGTATACAGCAACTCTGCCACGAGAAGTTAGCGCATACTACATTTCCCGCACTGCTCTTCTGTTTGCCTGCAGGCCCTTCCCACTGAAGCAATCAGCTACCGACGTACCCCAATCCACAGCGCTCCCGCCAGCTCCGCTGTATCCCAGGCCTCCCCCAGGCCTCCCCTGCATCCCAGCGCTCGCCCTGCATCGCCAGCCTCCCCCGCAGGCTTCCCACTGTACCCAGCCTCCCCCAGGCCTCCCTTGATCCGCAGCCTTGCCGCCCTGCATGCCCAGCCTCCCCCCAGGCTTCCCGCTGTTATCGCCAGCGCTCCCGCCAGGCTCCCCTGTATCCCAGCGCTCCCCCCAGGCTTCCCTGTATCCCCAGCCCTCCCCCAGGCCTTCCCTGCATGCCCAGCCTCCCCCCAGCTTCCCCTGTATCCGGGCAGCCTCCCCCAGCTTCCCTGTATCCCCAGCCTCCCCCCAGCTTCCCCTGCAGCCCAGCCTCCCACCAGGCTGCCCGCTGTAGTCCCAGCCTCCCCCCAGGCTTCCCCTGCATCCCAGCCTCCCCCCAGGCTTCCCCTGCATCCCAGCCTCCCCCAGGCTTCCCCTGCATCCCATCCTCCCCCCAGGCTTCCCCTGCATCCCAGCCTCCCCCCAGGCTTCCCCTGCATCGCCAGCGCTCACCCCAGGCCTCCCGCTGCATCCCTAGCCTCGACCCCCAGGCTTCCCTGGCAATCCCAACCTCCCCCAGGCTTCACGCCTGCACCCAGCCCTCCCCCCAGCTTCCCTGCATCCCAGCCTGCCCCCAGCCTTCCGACATCCCAAGCCTCCGCCCCAGGCGTTTCCGCTGTACCCAGCCTCCCCCAGGCTTCTCCTGTTATCCCAGCGTCCCGCAGGCATTCCCCTGCATACCCAGCCTCACCCCCAGGCTTCCCCCTGCAATCCGCAGCCTCCCCCGCAGGCGCTCCCTGCATCCAGCCTCCCCCCCAGGCTTCCCATGTATCCCAGCTCCCCCCGGAGGATTCCCCTGTATCCCAGCCTCGCCCCCAGGCTTCCCCCATGTATCCCACCTCCCCCCAGCTTCCGCCTGCATCCCAGCCTCCCGCCCAGCTTCCGCTGTATCCGCAGCCTCCCCCAGGCTTTCCCGCGCATCCCAGCCTCGCCCCCAGGCTTCCGCCTGCATCCAGCCTCGCCCCAGGCCGGCCCCTGATCTCCAGGCCTCCCCCGCAAGGCTTCCCGTGCATCCCAGCCATCCCCCCGGCTTCTCCTGTACCCAGCCTCCCCCCAGCTCCCCCTGCAATCCAGGCCTCCGGGCGCCCGCCTCCCTGCATCCGCAGCCTCCCCCAGGCCTCCACCTGGCATCCCAGCTCCCCCCCATGCTTCCCTGCATCCCCAGCCTCCCCCCAGGCTTCCCGACTGTATCCCAGCCCCCGCCCAGGCTTCCCCTGCATCCCAACCTCCCCCAGGCTTCCCTGTATCGCCAGCCTCCCCCAGGCTTCCCCTGTATCCCAGCTGCCCCAGGCTGTCCCGCTGCAATGCCCAGCCTCACCACCCAGGCTTCCCCCTGCCAATGACCAGCCTCCCCCCAGGCTTCCCCATCTATCTCCAGCCTCCCCCCAGGCTTCGCCCTGTAATCCCACCGCCTCCCCCCAGCCTCCCCTGCATGCCAGGCCTCGCCCCAGGCTTCCCCCTGTCTCCCAGCCTCCACCCCAGCTTCCCCTGTATCCAGCCTCCCCCCAGGCTTCCCCTGCATCCCAAGCCTCCCCCCAGGCTTCCCCTGTATCCAGCCTCCCCCCAGGCTTCCCCTGCGACATCATAAACACTTCTCAGGCCTCCCATCGACTACGCGCATGAGATGTGGATTCTGTTAGTAGGTTTACGGCTAAAGGAAAACGTGGAGCAAGTGACCTGGTAAGGCAAGCACAAGAAACTGGTCGCCTGTGACCCAAGGAGCTAAATATAGTTCCTTATTATTATTATTATATATTGTTATATTTAGCTCCTTGCTGTGACCCACATGTACATTTGAGCTAACCAGTGTACACACAGCAGGCTGCCGTATGGGATTGAGATGTATTTTAATAAAATATATATATATATATATAACTGTCATATATAATATGATATCATCAGAAAGTAGAATAATAGGAATTCCCCTCCATCCCCGCCCCCACTCCCCCCCCTATTATCCCTATCCCTATTATCTACTTCTGATATAATATAAGGTCCTTTTATACATGCATTTACACAGTTTTTCACTGTATCTAATCGCTAAATTCCTAGTCTGTGGAAGTTCAGTACAAGTTGAAGGTTCTTCCGTCAGCTGTGTTTGAGTGCAAAAACAGTTTCCGTGATAAGTAAACAAAAGAAAGCAAATATAGTTCGAAGAAACC
>NW_014579624.1:0-377 GCF_000485595.1 Priapulus caudatus
ATGTATACATTGTGTTAGATGTACATGTATGGTACATGTATACATTGTGTTAGATGTACATGTATACATTATGTTAGATGTACATGTGTAGTGCATGTAGATATTATGTTAGAACATTACAAAACAATACAACATGTATGCTATGCGAGCTGCGAGCTGCGAGCTGCGAGTTGAAGAAAAACAATGCATCCAAGCGAACAATGCGAATTAAACAATCATATCAGTGAACAGCAACTATGTGTAAACTCTGGCTCTCGACACTGGCGACGTACACTGTGCTTGCTGAAAGGGTCAGGGGGAAAAATCGCGGCCCGCCCCCCTCCTCTCTCTCTCTCTCTCTCTCTCTCTCTCTCTCTCTCTCTCTCTCTCTCTCTCTC
>NW_014579624.1:558-15817 GCF_000485595.1 Priapulus caudatus
ACTCTAACTCTATCTTTATATCTCGCGCATGCAGGTAAGCGACTGCGGAGGCAGGTATGGATGCAGGCGACGCAGACGATGCCGGTTGCCGTGCCGACGCCGGCGACGCAGTACGTTACCACGACGATCCTGGGAGAGGCGACGCGCGTCGTCCCGTCGCTGCTCCCTTCGCCGTCGCAGCATCGCCATCGCACGAAGACCGTCGGACGCCATCACAAGAGCGCAGAGGTGAGTAGCGGCGGCGGTTGCCGTGGTTACGCCGCTCCGCGCGGACGATGATTCTTTGTCTGTTGCTCCCTGCAGTGTGTGTTGCGTGCTTTGTCGTGGAGTTTCAGGGATAGGGATCGTTCCTGGCTGCGTGTTGTCGTGGAGTTTCAGGGATAGGGATCGTTCCTGGCTGCGTGTTGTCGTTGAGTTTCAGGGACAGGGATAGTTCCTGGCTGCGTGTGTTGTCGTGGAGTTTCAGGGATAGGGATCGTTCCTGGCTGCGTGTTGTCGTGGAGTTTCAGGGATAGGGATCGTTCCTGGCTGCGTGCATCGTCCGACTGGGAGAAAGTCTGCTCTACCGTGGGGTTTTTTCACGGCGTCCGAGCGAGGGGGAAGCTGCTTGAAGTATTGTGAATGAATAAGAAATCATCTTTTTCTCTTTCCTTCCATCCATCCTCTCTCTCTCNGTGGAATAAGCGTATCCTCTCAATCTTACACGTTACACATCGGGAGCTCCGCTTTTAGGCAGTGCCTAAATCTGAATATTATAAAAACGTTAAATGGCGTTCATTTAGGTGTAACACCATCACTCACCCACATCTCAGACTTTCACATCTCAAACATTTATTTTCACATACAAAATTACACATATAATTGTCAAGAGTATATAATGGGAGTTCTCCCATATATACTCTTTTGTTTCTATAATGTACGTCAATGGTTGCTCAATTAAAATGGACTTATTCTCACTCACTCATTTGTGCCCTTTTTTGTGGTGAGCCACAGTGTCATTGACACTTTCATTATCATAGTACCACTAGTTACCAGGCAGTGTGAATTACAAATTCAACAACCTTGTCACTATTAACTGAAATGGCATGTCCAGGGGTAGAAATTAACATTTGAACAAGGGAGTCCAACAGACTCCCTGCCCTCGAAAAGAGGGAGTCCACAGCGAAATGAGGGAGTCCGCAGTCTGAAGTTCAAAATTAAAGATATTAACAATAACGCATGTGCTTATTTTGAAGATTAATGCGGTTGCACGTCTGCAAAATTTTCTTGGGACATTTGCTGAAAAAATACGGTAATTCCGTGAGGCCGTGCTCTGGAACTAACTAGTTAGTATGGCAGAATTTTCAGGGAGTCACACGGACTCCTGCATATGTCAAATCGGGGAGTCCAGCAGTAAATCAGGGAGGCTTAGACTCCAGACTCCCGTTAATTTCGCACCCTGCATGTCTGAGGTGCGATTTTCGAGTTAGGGGTTTCTTTTAGGCTATAGAGACATTTTATTTATTTTACGTTCACCATAACATTTGCTGTTGGTTTAATTAATCATTATTCCCTCCCCCCCCCACACACACAACGGATTTGTTTGGAGGTGATGTAAGGTTTTATGTGTATGTATGTAATGCTGCTAAATTACTCTGTTAGTTTAACCACACTGGGTTTTCGGGGCATTTCGGGGAAATTGTTATTTATAAGTTGTAGGGATGAGAGAATCCAATCTGAAGAAACATTCTGTTATGAGCACGTATCTGGCAAGGTTTAAAATCATTTTAATATATAGAGAGTTTGGACTAAAAGCAAGTACAGTTGAACTAGGAATAGAAGTTAAGCCCGGCGCACACGTGGCGATTTTTACAAGCAAAACAAAAATTCAACAGAAAAGTTATCTCCACACAAGCACACCTGAGCATGTTGACACCATGCTGAATTTGTAAAAAGACCCCCCTCAAAAAAGCCTACCTACCTACCTAAGCTTTTCAGCCTTGGTCGGGTGAGGGCAAAAAAAGAATTTTTTAATTGTGTAGTTGTGCCTTAGTATGTGTAACTGTTAACGCTTTTCTAATAGTAGGATATGAGTAGCAGCTACTTATCAGCTACTTCTTTTAAAAAATAGTAACAAAGTCATTATAGGCATCAAGTAGCTTCTTTACTGGCCAAATGGCTTGCCACATCAGTGAACATGTGGTTCTGGCGGTGACCCATTCAGTCCTGATCTCGAAAAGTTTGATTTCAACTCTATTAATTGTTACTGTTATTGTAAAATCCATAAAATTTTGGCAGTTGTGGGACTGGGGTACGGACTGCTATTTCAAATACAGCTGGCTGTCTTGATTTTCTGGTGAGTTTTCTCTTGCCACACTGCTAGTGCATTCTGTGTTACAATGTACAGGCCTTTTTCTTGAGGGTTAAGTTCGGAATTGCTGTAAGAGTCTGAGTTTTTTGGTTTTGATATGCTGTTGATTTTCTTATAGATCCACAGCAAATTCACGGGAGCAGTTGACGCTTTATGTCAAGAATATTCCATTTAACATCAACGAAGTAAGTATAATTTCATCGTGTAGCATATGTATCATATGGGTCATTGTTGGGGAGGGATATCATAGAGAGAAACAGATGTAAGAGAGAGGGAGGGAAGGAGGGAGTGTGAGTGAGTTGCCTATGCTGAATTGCATGAGAAAAGCAGAGAAATCATAGAAATCACTGAGCAGCCTTTATCTGCTAAACTATGAATGCTAAAACTTATGAGTAATTTTAATATATTTAGCACTTTACTGAACAGTTTTCTCGTTGTTTAACGAAACAGGAGGGCTTGGCAAACCTGTTCGCTTGTGCCGGAAATGTACTCCAGGCCACTATTTTGAAAACTGCGAAGGGTCAAGTAGGGTGAGTACAGAATGGTATTCTGTCAAGGTCATTGTTTAACTTTCTTAAGAAAGCAATCGTCTAACTCTTGTGTTGTGAGGTGCTTCGTCACCTTTGCAAAAAATGTGGGAACTGAAGATCCCTCGTGCTGACTCCTCCACCTATGAGTGCATGTAGCAGGGAATGGTTCAGACGTGTAGTCTTACTGCTTCTCTTATAGCTTTGTAGTGTTCCGGACTGTCAAGGAAATGGAAGCAGGGATACGCATGTTGGATCGACATGTGATAGGCAGCAACATGTTGTCAGTGAGCATTGCACTTTCTAATGAGGCAAAAGCGAAAAGAAAAGCAAGCTGGGAGGTGAGTAGTGAATGTCATTTTTAGCTCACCTTGACATCGTCAAGATGAGCTATTGCCATGGGTCGTCGTCCGCCGTACGTCTGTCCGTCCGTCTGTCCGTCAACATTTGGCTACGGTCAACGATAACTCAGGAACCGTTTGACCCACATGTTTGAAATTGGGTATAGTTGTTACTGCTATGCTCCCATATTGAACGTCCTATTATGGAGCACGCCAATCGACGTACTTTCGAGCCACGGCAATTTTTTTAGCAAAAATGGGAATTGCCATTAGTCAGTTCAAAACACATTCTTGCTCATTTTTGGTATGTAAATAATAGGAGCCAGTTTTGATATTTAAAAAATGTGCAAATTAGGTAGCACTATATGGCTAATTATACGCATAATTATGTTATAGACACGCAGATAACAGTCTGTGGTGTCACACTCGTCTGTTCGTTTTACAAGATGTCATTGACAATATCTTTAATGCAAAATTGGTATTTCCTCTCCCCCTGCGATAAAACTCTATATTAGAGTAAAGTTTTACAAAACATGTCGGAACGCAGCATAACCTATTATTTTGAACGCCATCGCTAAGAAACATCAAAGCGGGTATAGCGCCATCTACCGTCACAAATTGTGATTCATTTTGGTTTATAAATTATTATTCGCGATATACACGATGGCAACCGTGTGCTACCGCTAGAAAACTCATTACGAAGTAAACACTTCCATGCAACCAATTAACTTTGACAAAAGTTGGTGTATGGGCAGGGAAACACCATTGTCACGTGGTATATAGCAGCTAGTGGAATAAGCGTTATCCTCTCAATCTTACACGTTACATCACCGGGAGCTCCGCTTTAGGCGTGCCTAAATCTGAATATTATAAAACGTTAAATGGCGATCATTTAGGTGTAACGCCATCACTCACCCACATCTCAGACTTTCACATCTCAAACATTTATTTCACATAAAAAATTACACATATAATTGTCAAGAAGTATTATAATGGAGTTCCTCCTCCAATATATACTCTTTGTTTCTATAATGTACGTCGATGGTTGCTCAATTAAAAGCACTTGCTTCTCACTCACTCATTTGTGCCCTTTTTTGTGGTGAGCTACAGTGTCATTGACACTTTCATTATCATAGTACCACTAGTTACAGGCAGTGTGAATTACAAATTCAACGACCTTGTCATATATTAACTGAAATGGCACATGTCCAGGGTGTAGAAATTAACATTTGAACAAGGGAGTCCAACAGACTCCCTGCCCTCGAAAGAGGGAGTCCACGGCAAAATGAGGGAGTCCGCAGCTGAACTTCAAAATTAAAATATAACAATAACGCATTGCTTATTTGAAGGATTAATGCGGTTTGCCACCGTCTGCAAAATTTCTTGGAACATTTGCTGAAAAATACGGTAATTCGTGAGCCGTGCTCTGGAACTAACTAGTTAGTATGGCAGAATTTTCAGGGAGTCACACGACTCTGCATATGTCAAATCGCGGGAGTCCAGCAGTTAAATCAGGGAGGCTTTGACTCAGGACTCCCGTTAATTTCGCCACACCTGCATGTCTGAGGTGCGATTTTCGCGTTAGGGGTTTCTTTTAGGCATAGAGACATTTTATTATTTTACTTCACCATAACATTTTTGCTGTTGGTTTAATTAATCATTATTCCCTCCCACCCACCACACACAAACGGATTTGTTTGCGAGGGCTGATGTAAGAGTTTATGTGATGTATGTCAATTGCTTTGCTAAATTACTCTGTTATAACACACTGGGTTTTCGGCATTTCGGCGAAATTTGTTATTTATAATTTTACGGATGATGAGAATCCAATCTGAAGAAACATTCTGTTATGAGCACGTATTCGCAAGGTTTAAAATCATTTTAATATATAGAGAGTTTGGACTAAAAGCAAGTACATCTTGAACTAGGAATAGAAGTTAAGCCCGGCGCACACGTCGGCATTTTTATCGACAGTACCGTCGATTTTTTATCCCGGTACTGTCGATAAAAGTCGCCACGTGTGCGCCACCCGGCGACAATTCAACCGTCTTCAGCGACATACCTGCTTCAAACCACACACAGGCGCGTGCCAATACTTTGATCACGTGTTCAATCATTGGCATTTGATTGCTTTAATCCAAAAACTTTGCCGGGATCCATCGCCAGTGCGGCGCACACGTAGCGATTGTTCACGAATCTGGGCGCAACAAATATCAAACATGTTCGATATTCCAGCGACGAGTTTCTGGCGTCAAAATAGGTGACGCCGGGCAGCGCACACGTGGCGATTTCTCGGCGATTTTGTTGCTGGCAACAGAATCGCCGGTACTGTCGATAAAAATCGCCACGTGTGCGCCGGGCTTAAGTCTCTGAATATTTATGGACCTGGTATGGTGTATGTAGCATTTCATTGTTGCCATGATATGTACATGTGTAGATCATTTAGAATGCGGTCGCACAAAGAGCATGGGTAGTTACAGCCACCTTGCGGGCATGGGATGAGCAAATGTACATTTAAATTTAAATTCTGGGCAATTTTACATGCATAGCCAATGTCCAGAATAGATCCCTAGCTGGCCTGTATGGTTATGCATCTTCTGGTAGGCAGGCCGCTAGACATCCCTGGTCCATGGTGTTAGTCAATTACTCTGATCGTATATTAAATATTCATTTACGATCTTATTTAAGTCTCTCTCATCATTTCCTTCCATTTGATTCTCGCCATAACTGAGAAACTTTAACATTTTGACAATGCGCTGCATTTCCAATACCACTGTAAACCTGAATGGAGTGTGCACACCACTTTTACAGCAGGATACCAGTGAGTCTTGGAAATAATTCTGAAGCCCCAGCAAGTTGTGATGTCAACATTTATATATGTATTATGTAGACGATAGTGAAATCCATAAAAATTAGCCAGTGCTGCTCAAAGGTTAGCAGCGTTGGACTGGGCTGCTATTACCAGCATTGAGGATACAGGTGCTGTAGGGCACCGAAGATGAAAGAAAAATCATCCACTCCTCTCCCTCTCCTCCCCGTCCTCCTCCCTCTCATCTCCTTCCCCTTTTCCCCTCTTCCTCCCTCTTTTCCTCCCCTTCCCATCCTCCCCTCCTCCCCCCTATTCCTCTTTCTTTTCCTCCCCTTCCCATCCTCCCCTCCTCCCCCCTCTTCCTCATCCTTTTCCTCCCCTTCCCATCCTCCCTTCATCCTCCTTTTCATCCCCTTTCCCCCTCTTCCTCCTCCCTTTCTTCCCCTTCCCATCCTCCCCTCCTTTCCCCTCTTCCTCCCCCTTCTCGTCCTTCCCGCTAGATATACCCGTGACCGAACATGACACAGCGTCGACGGCACATCCTCCGACATCACACACTCTCATTTGTCTCTCCTGCTGCCTTTTGTTTCAGCGGCAGCAGGAGTTACAGCGGTCGATCAGCAGCGGGAGCGACCTGAGGGGCCTCCGCGTGACGGCGACCGACGGCGGCGGCGGCGCCACCGTGCGTCACGTCAGCGACTCCGAGGCCGGCGGCGGCGGGGACGTGGTCAGGGATCGTGGCGGAGGTCACGACCTGCTCACTCGCGTCAATCGCGGCGCTCCGTCGATGCGGGGTGGCGGGTCGGGGCGTGGGGTCGGACGGTGGATGCCGCCGAACGGGCGCGGTAGAGACACGGCGCCATTAGCGACCTCCCATCATCGCGGGACTAACGAGGATGCGGAGGCGGAGGCTTACGGTGAGCCGAGCCATCGGCCGACCAACCCACTGGTATGCATTCATCGTCATTTCCTTCGTTTTGCAGCGTTGTCGCTTGCAAATCCGATCAACCATCGTAAACAAGCGTAACGACAAAGTGCAGTAATAAATATGAATAACACCCATATTAGCCAAAACAAAATATAGGTGTGGTTACCGTTTCATGCCGAAAAAAAATAGGGTAGGTCGGTCGGGAAAACATTTTATTTTATTGAAACATTTTATTTACGAACCATGTCCGAAGGATGTGCGTTGTGCCTTTTGAAGCAGGAACTGTCCAATTCATATTACAACTTAAGTATCCACAGGTCCTAGTATGTATACTACATACTATTGCGTGCAGTGTTCGAAATTCGCATCAGCCCGTCGGCCCGCTGCCGACAGTTTCGATGCCGGGCCTACAGCTTCTTGATAAAACAGGCCCGCTGATCCTACAGTTATTTAATCACCGAAAATTTGAAACACTGAGAAACTGTTACCTGTAGAAATCTGTTCATGCATATTAACTTCCAGGGGTATTTATTTGAAACTAATCCGTGATAAACCGTGACATACATGTAAACAATGCGTTCGCCCACTGCAATCAACTTTAGTTGGCATTCAAGAAACGTGCGTGGGATGTTCGGACGCACAGGTTAGCACAGGTTTCTGAATCCAGTAGCAGCGTTGGCAAAAATCGATAAGAAGTGGGTGGAGCTTACTTTTGGCCAGTGGTAGTGAACCCTACATTGTGTTGGCCAGGGTTTATTTACATGCACGTGTCGTGCAGCACGCTCACTGTTCACGTGCGCTAGGTTGTGGAGTAATTCTCACATCCCCGCGCATTTCACGTTAGGATGTAAACAGTAAAGTATCACTGGTAGTTATTACAAAGGATCAGTATACTGTTTTAAAATAATATTAAGAAGATTTAGGTAATATATCACGTTGAATTATACAGTAAATAATAATAATTGTCTCAAGTTGTAACACACATGTCATAATTAAGTCATTGTAGCTGCAAAGCACGTCGTATTACTAGTCATGCAAACAGCAGTACAGTCTCGTCGCACCACTCAGGTTTAACCGTGTCATATTGTTTTTAACGTTTGGAAAAACTATATACGTTTTATACAGGGTGTAGCTAAATAAAAGCTTCCCTACGTAAGAGCTTGTATGTCTACAAATACATTTACTTTGGACACACTCAACACAGACGGAATTCCCCAGTGCCATCAAAATTTACAGTAGGTAAATTTTACATAATTTTCCTTTTCCACCAAAAAGTGTTGCTAGTTGTAAGCTATTGGTTTTCTTTGAAGCAGGAAACTGTCCAATTCATATATTTTTTAATTTAAAAAAAATGTTAGGGTCGCTGGGAATAATAGGGTCGGCTGGGAAACGGTAACACACTATATTTTGTTTTGGCCTTAAAGTAAGTTAATTAAAAATAATTATTTTAAATGATTATTTACGATTGATTGCGTTCAGTCCCCGGCCCATCATGGCTGCCTCATGGGTGACGTGGCATCAAGTGTTGTGTGTAGTGTTGGGGTGTATCTCTCCTCACCCCTCCTCGTTACTGGGTGGTCATCTCATTTTAAACATGTTACATGATGTAGTAATTTAGTTTAGTAGCAATAGGTTATTACTGCTATTGCATTGGTTATAATAAATATAAAATAATAACAATTAAATTGATATTTAATAATTAACTAATTACACAATAAATAATATTGAAATTGCAATGAAATTTGGGTCACATAATTTAAGAAGGTCACCCTACGACGCCGCCCTGTTGTGAATGCTTTTAGGAGGCCGGGCGGCTGGCGGCAGCTCAGGAAGCCGTGCAGAATGCGGGTGGAGTTACGCCTGCCCAGCTCGATCGTGGTAAACGGCTGGCGATGCGCTCCGATGCAGCAGAGGAGACGAGCGGCAAGGTCGCCGCGACGGTCCGGCCAAAGGCGCCGCGAGAGAAGTGCATTGCCGTGGGATGCGACAAGAATGGCATGTCGTATTATATCCTTAAACTTTGCTGCTTTTGCCATGTTTGTTTGCGTGGGATTTAAGTAGCCACCCTCACGAGGAAGCACTTATTTTAGATATGGGGGAAGGAAATCGGTGAAGTCGGCATTCCAGGATCGAAGATGGATTAATTGACCCTATTTTGCTGTGTCGATGGAAAGAAATTTACGTTGTGCATTTAGGGAATAGAAAAACAGGAAAATAAGTGAAAAGCCCAAAAGACCATCGAGGCAGAAATCAAGTGGATTGTCACAGATCTGTATATATGGTTTTGCCATTTTACCGCTTGTCTCAATCAAAGGTGTCCTCAAGTGCTGAATGTGGTTGTTGATTTTAATATCTAGGTAGCTTCCGTTGTCTGGGTTGCTCGGCCGTTTACTGCAGCGAAGGTTGTCAGAAGAAGGACTGGCCGACTCACAAGTCTCAGTGCAGGTAGTATGTTGTCTGGAGAAAATAGTATTGCTTCTTCTGAGAGAGAAGGTTCTACACTGCGAGAAAGTTCGTCTCAACAGATTTTATTGGAAACTGCATGTAAAACTAATATGTTAAAGATATTTTTTGTGCCTGAAGCCTGGTGCTGATTACAGCAATATTGATAATTGATTATTAATTAATTGCTGATGATGATTGTTTCTCTTTACAGGCCCGCCAATACCACCCCCACCACCACCACCCCCAGTCCCCCAGTCCCCGATTATTGGAACGGTAAGCATTGAGATATTACAGCTAAAGAATTTAGTTGTAAAAGTATTGTAACGACGGCTTTTACACTAGTTTGAATGAGTAATTTAGAGTAAAATAATCAAGAAGAGTATAGAATTTGTGTTCAATCAAAGATATAATGTTTACAAAACAACCGGCCACTATACAGTACACGTGCGTCTCGTATGTCTACCCGTCTTCCAGTCCCGTCCCAAGTCGCTACGCTTGTATTTATATTACTCTCTCCTCCAATCACCAACAAGCTCTACTCTACCAGCCAATCACGCACAACCACCATCTCTTTGTTCCATTCAAATAATTCCCGCCAACCCTACCTATCTATCCAAACTCTACATCTGTATAACACATGTATCTCTGTCTAGCCACTGTCTGACTACGTATTTTTAACCTATATGCTAAACGTCCAAACCTACTCGTAGTCTAGCTCTTTACATCTAATCTATCTACATGTGTTTTACACATGTTACAGTATATTAGAATAGCTTAAAAGTTATTCATTGTAGTGTTTGTCATTATTTGTCATCATATAATCTAGACTTAATCCGCTGTGATCCTATATTCCCGTATTTCCTGTGTATGTGGTCTCTAATAAAGCAGTTAAACAGTGGTTACCCTCCCCGCTACAAAATATTTTACAACATGCCACATACCATATAGATATAGTATTCACAGGGTTTTCCCTGTTGAACATGTTTTTGTAGTTGAGTGAGTGTTGAATCACTCGAGTATTTACAGCGCAACTACTTATGGCTAGGTGTTTGAAATATTGTGCCACATATTAATGGTGGTAAGCAATATAATAAACGTATCTATACACTGACCGTTTAAAGCGTCTATTGCAAGAATTTTCCAGTGTTTCCCCCACTTTCATGATACCTACCGTTATAAGTGACCGACCGTTACATATACCGACCGTTTAAGTGCTATATCAGTTCTGTTCCTGCAACGATGTCATTTCAGAGTTTTCTCGTTTTTTCGCTTGCATATTAAATAGCGATTATTGACATTTTTGTGGTAGCATGTACCTAGTATAAGGGTTTTTTGTGAAGTTAAAACTATTAACCATCAGCTTTTCAACATTTACATATTATTAATAAAGGTCGTTTTATATTTTAAACTAAAGTTGCCTAAATTAAAATTGCCCTAATAGTATTGAAACACGTTTTTAGATGATAGTGAGGTGTTAGTTGTGCGGGTGACTGCTTTATTTATCGAGCGAACTTCGGAAATTTTAAGGGCCAAGAGCTTCACCGAGACAGAACAACGGCAGCAGTGAAGGTAGGATGGCAGCAAAACCAGCCTATAACAGCCACGCGACTGAGCCCAGAGTTGATAAAGGAGGAAGCTGGCAGCAGGCGGGGACACCAGAAAGACCGGCTGCGAATGTGTCGCACAGTAAGCTGGATAGCGGTAAAGGTGGCCAACGACAGGTGACCCCACCAGCCCAGAAAGTACCCCGCCCAAGTGCTCCACTAAGAAAACCCTATTCGTCCACAAATGGTCCGAGGGTGGCCGAGGCGTCAATGGGCATGTCGCAGCAGACGTCTTCAACATCTGGAATAGCCAAGAAGTCTATTGTCAATAGCCGCACAAGCCCTACGGCTACCGCAGATCATGTGCCCGGGCAACGAGGCAAGTAAACGGCATGTAGATGTAAACCGCATAATACGGAGCTAATTTAGCCAGGGACCGGTTTCACGAAGCGTGATTAACTTTAATTATGATTAAATCACTAATCATACTTAACCTCCTGTAATTATAATTAGTTAATCATACTTAAAAATCTGTTTCACGAAGCGATTTAAGTACATATTTAACTAATCACATAATTAGCCGACTTAAACATGAATTAAATATTGTAATTTACTTAATCATGATTAAAGTTAATTACGCTTCGTGAAACAGTCACTTAAATTTAAGTACGGGAAGTTAATCATGATTAAGGACTTAATTACGCTTCGCGAAACTGCCCCCAGATTGTTCTCCGAAAGTTAATGTTGTTAATTTTCGCATTACTGGTTTAGTTTTAAGATACTGAATAAATCTATAGTTAATAAAAGCAATGGGCAGCTCTGAATCGAAACCCACATGCAATGCTAAACAGCTACTATATAATAGCAAGCGGCCTGCGGTCTGCATTTGCATTTCGTACACGATCCATTTTATCGGGTGGGAAATGAACTGGCACTGCAAAGCGCTTGTCTGTTCGTACTTTCTGACTAGTAGTCGATGCCCTTGTTATATGCACTAAATTAGCCGCGATACGCGATCACGTTTAGAATGGAAGTGAAATAATAGATCGGTTGCGCTTGTAGGTGATCGCGCCGGTGTACGAGGTTACCGCACGTCGATGGATCGTACATCTGCTGCTGACTCGCGGTCTCCTTCAGAGCAAGATGTGGCAGCTACACTGTGAGTACTGTCACGAATACATCTACACCGCAATCCATCCGTAATCGATTCTAATATGATGTTGTTCTGTGCAGCGTGCGCGACCGCGATACCAGCTTTTGTGGCGACGATTCCAATTCAAGATTTTTAAAAAACAGAAGCAATTTTAGTCGGAAAGGAGTGTTTGTGTCGGGCAGGAGGGCTGAAAGCTTGGTGCATGCGATAAAGCTAAGGAATGTCTCAGTGATTCTAGGTTGGGTTCGAATGAGGTGGTAACAAGTGTCCCAGCATTATCTGTTGCTCGGGGGAGGGGGGAAACTAGTCGGAACTAGAACTGTCGGCAGGCTGGTAAGAGCAGAAAATGTTGCTAAGGCTATATGTTGTAAAAGGTCGTATAGTATTCATAAATGTGTAAGTGAGGAGTGAGTGGGTGTACTTTTTGCTGTTATTACTATTTTCGTTGGTGCCTCCTATCTTTCTCGCATACCTTTATTAGTGTTCATTCTCCATCTTGATGTAGATGCGTCATGCCAGAATTGCATGTGCCGCATCTTGCTGGCTGTTGATACTCTCTTAAATATGACCCTGACCCCATTCCCAGCCCAGCCCTAACCTTAAACACAACTCTTTCTTAACCCTATCCCTTCAATAGTCTTAACCATTTCTTGAATCTTTCTTAACCCAAACCCTTCCCTAATCCTTATTCTAAATCCAACCTAAACAACCTGTCAACCATGATTTTAACCATTACCCTTTCCTAATCATAAACCTGACCCTAACACTAACTCTTCCCTATCTGTAAAACTAACCTATCCCTAACTCTCAACCCAACTCTAATCCTAACCTCAACCCTATAGTCCTCTCCCCAACCCTAACCCTAGCTCTTACCCCAAATGCTTCTTTAACCATAACGCTTCTCTACTGTAACCCTTCCCTAACCCTAACCCCAGCTCAACCCCATAATCATTCCCTAACCATAACCCGAACCCCAACACTAACCCCACACCAACCCCAATACCAACCCTAAAACTAACCCCAACCCAAACTCTAACCCAAACTCTAACCCAAACTCTTTCATAATCATTACCCTGACCCTAACCCCAGGCGTTAACCCTAATTCTAATACTTCCTTCAACGGACTCGACGAAAAAACAGCCAGAGGTTGACACCTGCAGATTCCACCTTCAGGTGCAGCAACTGTGGCAGAGACTGCCATTCTCGAGTTGCACTCTACAGCCACAGCAGACGCTGCGCTGCTTTAAAAAACTTTTCCTCAACTGACGCAGATCCATATAGTCTCACAAGACTGACGGATGTCTACTACTAATACTTCCTTATACATAAGAGCAATGCTAACCCTAACCACGACCGTAACCCTAACGTAAACCTCATCTTGCGACTAGCTGTCGTTCAACACTTTCCTCGCTCTTCCCCAGGCCTCCACCGCCCGCGACGGCAACGGTGACACAAGGTTTCCGCGACCGGCTGGATGCGATGGTGACGGCGGGCGAGTACAGGGGCGTCATCGACAATGAGGCCGGGGTGCCCGATCGCTTCTACGTGCAGGTGGTCACGGACGGGCAGCAGCAGTTGGAGGCAGCGTTCACAGACATGATGCATGCTCTGAACGAACGTTGCGGAAAGGCGCCGGCCGCCATTACCGACCGGTGAGCCGATGTCGTGGTCGCGCGCTAGCTTAAGTTGTGCCAGTCAACGAAAGCGTCTCGAAATCGTCCGTCGTGCAAGCGTCGTGAAATTAAAAAGCCGTAAAAATATACGCGCACAAAACGAGGGTATTTTGTAGTGCCTAAAATGTCATGCATGTATATTGCGACTTCGTTTTGTGTATAATGTATGTAACTATAAGTCGGGAAATTTTGAACTAATGATAGTTATACATAACTATTAGTGATGTTTCTAACTACAGGCTATTTGTCTGTAAGTGTTGTGATCAAGCATGTAGATGATTGTTGTGGGAAAATGGTATATATACGTAATATATAGTTAGGCGTAATATATAGTTGGTAATATATAGTCAGTAAAGTGTAATATATAGTTGGTAATATATATAGTCAGTACAGTGTAATATATAGTTGATAATATATATAGTCGGTAAAGTGTAATATATAGTTGGTAATATATATAGTCAGTAAGGCGTAATATATAGTTGGTAATATATATAGTCAGTAAGGCGTAATATATAGTTGATAATACATAGAGTCAGTACAGTGTAATATATAGTTGGTAATATATATAGTCAGTACAGTGTAATATATAGTTGGTAATATATATAGTCAGTAAGGCATAATATATAGTTGGTAATATATATAGTCAGTAAGTCGTAATATATAGTTGATAATATATATAGTCAGTAAAGTGTAATATATAGTTGGTAATATATATAGTCAGTAAAGTGTAATATATAGTTGGTAATATATATATAGTCAGTAAGGCGTAATATATAGTTGGTAATATATATAGTTAGTAAAGTGTAATATATAGTTGGTAATATATATAGTCAGTAAGGCGTAATATATAGTTGGTAATATATATAGTCAGTAAAGTGTGATATATAGTTGGTAATATATACAGTCAGTAAAGTGTAATATATAGTTGGTAATATACATAGTCAGTAAAGTGTAATATATAGTTGATAATATATATAGTCGGTACAGTGTAATATATAGTTGGTAATATATATAGTCAGTAATGCGTAACATATAGCCAACTAGGTGTGATATATAGTCGGTGAGCTGTAATATATAGTCGATGCAGTGTTATGAGTGGATGGCGTGTTACCGTCGCGTCATCCTCCGCAGGCCTGGCGTCGGTGACGCCGTCGCTGCGAAGTACGCCGTCGACGGCCTCTGGTACCGTGCGATCGTCGAGTCTGCCGCCGGAGACGTGCTCTACGTGGATTTCGGTAACCGCGCGCGCGTCGACCTGCGGACGGTGCACCACCTCGACACGACCTTCAAGCTCCTGCCAATGCTTGTGAGTGTAGATGCTTAACGATGATCGGTGTAATTAATGAGCCGGGGAATCTCGCGCTCGCGCACGAGTGAATAGGGAGATGGCTGGTGGTTAGGCAGGTTAGCGCAGGCAGGAGCGGGGGGCTCTGACAGAAGCGTGCGTCGGTAGTGAGGGGACGTGGGCATAAGATTGTGGAGGGTGTGG
>NW_014579624.1:17102-25600 GCF_000485595.1 Priapulus caudatus
TAGTCAGTAAAGTGTAATATATAGTTGTTAATATACATAGTCAGTAAAGTGTAATATATAGTTGATAATATATATAGTCGGTACAGTGTAATATATAGTTGGTAATATATATAGTCAGTAATGCGTAACATATAGCCAACTAGGTGTGATATATAGTCGGTGAGTTGTAATATTAAATATATAGTCGGTGAGCTGTAATATATAGTCGATGCAGTGTTATGAGTGGATGGCGTGTTACCGTCGCGTCATCCTCCGCAGGCCTGGCGTCGGTGACGCCGTCGCTGCGAAGTACGCCGTCGACGGCCTCTGGTACCGTGCGATCGTCGAGTCTGCCGCCGGAGACGTGCTCTACGTGGATTTCGGTAACCGCGCGCGCGTCGACCTGCGGACAGTGCACCACCTTGACGCGACCTTCAAGCTCCTGCCAATGCTCGTGAGTGTAGATGCTTAACGATGATCGGTGTAATTAATGAGCCGGGGAATCTCGCGCTCGCGCACGAGTGAATAGGGAGATGGCTGGTGGTTAGGCAGGTTAGCGCAGGCAGGAGCGGGGAGCTCTGACAGCAGAGTGCGTCGGTAGTGAGGGCTAGAGAGTTTGAGATTGTGAAGCTTGTGTAATATGTGCAGTGCTTGAGTTTGTAGGTATAATCTGCATTCATTTATTGTATTGTGCACATATATATCAAGTCGCACTTTGTAGTACACTAGCTGATGAACATCTTTAACTTGCTTTTGTTGAGTTTTAGCATTATCATAAAATTTTAGCAGGCTTTTTCCCATTTATCAATATTTTGTGTAGTATATATATACAGGTGTATAAATATTTGTGTAAGACTAAAAGTTAAAAGTAGGCTCAAGTAATATTGCATAAAGAATTGATTATTTACTAATAAGTAGGTGAATATGCTGAAGGTAAAATTTAAGACATTTCAATTTAAGAACGAGTTGATTACCATCTGCTTATTACTTTAAATCTTAATCTGTAATTGCATTGCAGGTGGTGAAGTGTTGTCTGTCGGACATAGCAGTACCATCTAGTGACTGGCCTAAGGATGTACTACAATTTTTCCAAACATTGTGTGGGTATGTAAAATATATATCTAGGATGCAATTTAATTTGTGAATCAGAATACACAGTTGGAAGGTAAAATATTTTTGTGTATCAACACAGGCATAAGCATAAAAATATGGGAAATAGTATACAATTAAACATTTGTGCCCATCCTAAACAACTTATGGGGTGATTACATATGAATTAAATAGAGGTAGTGTGAGCGAATAAAAAGTGTATAGTCCCATTATGTGTAGGGAAATAACTGATTTGGGGGGTTTATGTGTGATCACGATATATGTATGATATATGTGTTTGGTTTATACATGATATATATCGGATCGACATACATGGTATGTGTGATCGATATACTTTATATATATAATCACGGCACATAGCAGTAATGACTAATATGTTGCTATTATAAATGTTGTTAAGAAAGAATTAATGGACATTAAAAATGTTTTTTTATTTATTTTTGCATCAAGTTATCATTGCTGTGCAAGGTTTTGGGGGATAAAGTGCTCTGAACTTACCATTCATTGGAAGCAGAAATCACCCTCCCCAATGATTAAACATCATTGGCTTCTGTATGTGTGCGTGTGTGCGTGTGTGTGTGCGTGCGTGCATGCGTGCGTGTGTGCGTGCGTGCATTATAGGTCGTGCATTATTTCTCTTGCAGAAACTGCACTATAAAGCTGCAAGGCAAGCAGCACGGCACGGCAAATGTCAAGCTGAAAGTCAGCATCGACGATCAGGACGTCGACGTCAACGAGAGAGTCGGACAACTGCTCGCGGCGTCTCTCGTCGTGGCCAACGTGCAGAGGTTGCCGGCTGCCACGGGCGGGGCGAGCGCGGCTGACTCGCTCGCACCCGGAGCGAGGGTCGAGTGCATGGCCGTGTACTGCGTGTCACCGGACGAGTTCTACGTGATCGTAAGTTCTCCCTACCGCCGCCACGGCGTCGTGCGCCGTGACGCCGGGTCCACTGCAGAGAGTTCGTTCCTGCAGCAGCAAATACGTGGCCACAAAATAATTGTACGCGATAATCTTAACAGCTGGATCACTTGCACGTTGCCTGCCAGCCACACCTGGAATTGTGGGCCAGTGTCCCCCCTCTTTCGGGCCTGGGTGGGTGTAGCGTAGATTGTCCACAGGTGTCATTCTCGATTGTCTTTTTTCCAAACTAATATTTTTTCTTAATTACTCTTCTGCATAATCTTTGTAAATTCGGAATGTTCTCTTGTTTGGATTTCTGTGGCGCGTAGCTAGCACGTGATTGCATTACTTTCGTCGGTCGTCTAAGGTTGCACTCTGTTGTAGCGCGTGTGTAACCATGTTTCAGATCCGCTCGCCAGAATACATTCAGCAGCAGAAACAGCTAGAGGAGAAACTGCAGGCGGAGTGTGCACGCATTCCTTGCGATCCTACTTTTAGGTGTGTAAGCAACAGGCATAGAATTTGCTGTCAAGTGAGGAGGTTTTCACAAATAAATGCAGTAATTCTCTGATAGAAAGTGGTGTCCTTGGAAAGAGCATTCCTGAGCTGTGAGATTTGAACATAAGAATTGAAACGTACAGACGAAATAGTCCAGCCGGCAAGATGGATTCATGATGTATTCTCTCGCAGAGATCATTCCTAGATTGTTGTCTAGATCTGTCTGTATTGTATAAACTTGTTACCCACTCCCTTCTGTTTAATCACACCTGTTGTTTTGTGTTTGCCAGGCCTCGCGTCACATCGCTAGTCGCTGCACTGTCAAACCAGTATGACATCTGGTATCGGGGTCAAATTGTCTCCATAACCGGCGACAGCGTTGAAGTCCTCTACATCGATTACGGAAACAGTGAGACACTTACTCTGTCTGCCTTACGACCGTTAGACAGCAATCTAGCGGCCTTACCTAAGCAGGCTGTTAGAGGGCGCCTCGATGGTATCAGGTCGCATACCGGCAGCTGGAGTCAGGATTGTGTTCAGTCCTTTCAGATGATGATGAGTACTGACCCACTGCTTGATGCAGTTGTCAAGAGCATTACAGATGGGGTGGTCAGCTTTACAGTTACAGGTGTATCAAATGGTCAGCGGGTGGACATTGGAAACGAACTCGTCACTGCTGCCCATGCAGTGAAAATCTCCGAATCGTTATCCCACATCCAACCAGCAACCAGTAGTTGCGTCGTGGGCGGGCGACCGGCAACTGGTGACCCGAGCGTCAGGGGTCAGGTCCGTGATTCGAATAGCAGTGTCAGGCCGCCGCTCGGGGCGCCCTCTGCCGGGCAGCGAGTGCGAGAGGTCGTCGGTAAAGTGCACCTAGGCGTCTTGCTCGCACCTGGAGAAAGATTTCAATGCTTACTGGTTCACTGGGTCTCGCCTGATGAGTTCTACCTACAGGTAATTGGCATATACGTTGCTGATGGGCACGTATCATTTGATCTCACGGAGTCGGTGATGGGCTCGCCTCGCACCCTATTCATGTGTCTGTGTATTAAACATAGCATTCGTAGAGTGATCGGCAGTCGCGTTACTTGGTACTTCAGCAATATATGCCTAGTTCACGATACGATACTAGGGCGTGAAGTGCCGAATGGAAATCTGCACTTAACAAACGTCAACCATCCACTCGATGCCTTCGTCAGGTTCTCAAAATCTAAGTCGGATGCACTGTGCAAGTTCTCGTGATAAAAGGAGCATGCTAATTTGACAATGTCACATTCACTGTCTAATCACTACATGCCTTGTAATGTCTGATTCTATTTCAGTGAAATGGAACATTTCCCTAAAGTCACACACGCAACACGTCTATACCAGGGAATGAAATTCGGAAATTTTTTCTCCAAAAAGATGAGACTGTTTCACTAACTCTTGCTTGTCAAAAAAATGTTGCAGTGTGCGACATCGCATAGTAGCTGTTGAACAGACTATAATGCAGATCGTGAATGATGTCTGAAATGATTTTCTCAATATCATGTTTCACGCTTGCGTTCTCGATTTCAAATTTGTAAAATGTTGATAAACTATAGCGTCATATCCTTCAGGTAAAACAGTAATGTAGGCTATTTGCTCATTAATGCTATAAATAAAAATGTAGGTACTCGCTAACACGGCTGAAACCACCGGGCCGGTGTTTTGCCAATGTTACTGTCCTCCAAATAATTTGCCGGCATATGCCGGGGGGCCGGTGCTAATTTTGCGCCCTAATCCTGCTATACAGTTGCTGTGTTTAGTTAGATGACTGGTTATAGTTATGTGTTTGAGTTGATTGGATAAAGCTTTGCGTACTTCTTCGGTTTTATTACTGCACTATGTAACATATTGTGATATAAAAATTACAAGGCATGTAGTGATTAGACAGTGAATGTAACATTGTCAAATTAGCATGCTCCTTTTATCACATGAGAACTTGCACGGTGCAACCGACTTAGATTTTGACAACCTGACAAAGGCATCGAGTGGATGATTGACGTTTGTTAAGTGCAGATTTCCATTTGGCTCTTCATGGCTTATTGTTACTCATACATGTGAAGGTGTATCATGTATCATATTGTGGACATTCTATTGCAATTAATCATATCACGATTAACCATTACACCAATATAGAGTTAAATTGACTACGTCATGAATTTTCTATGGTAAAATTTTTGTTGCCATTTTTTTACAGTAAAAGTAAGAACTAACGGGACGAAACGTATCGTCAAATTCTTACCTGATAAGATTGTTTCTCAACTAGTTAAAAATCAAAAAAACCTGGACGATTTGATATTAGTGTTCCTAAACCGAATTGCTATGCTATAGGGCTATGTATGCGTCACAAGTGTATGTTCACATCGAACAATATAGTAAAATAGAAGTATAATGCAGCAATTTAACCATAAAAAGTGAACAGAATTACTTATATTTTGTGAAAAAGTGGAAATTTATTTTTTATTTTTTATTATTTACGGTGACATAATCACTTTAATGCAGTTGCAATCATCTAGTGCGCACTTTTACTAGTGCATCTCACTACAGTGAGGTGAGGATGCCTTCTTTACCTTAATACTGTGTAGAGCTCTATGCTGGAAAGTTGATAATGAGATAGATCTTGTAGAATCATTCGGGGATTCATTAACTGCTGTCAGATGTTGCACTTGGAGATTTTGAGCACATTGTGCTAGGTAAAATGCAGAAAATATTTCGTAAGTAATAAACATTGGTCGTTAGTCACCAGACGAAATGCTGTTTTTCAGATTGATAGACAAGAGCAGGTGGATAAGAAGACAGTACAATTGCAGCAGAAGTATAATGGCAGCAAATTTGATCCTACCTACAGGTCTGTGTTTCCTGATCCTTGATTTAACCTCAATAGAATGGGTCATTATCTTTCATGGGGGTTAATGCTTGCAAAATTACTACTTTTTAAAGTCTAGAATTTTACCGCGGGAGAGGGACAAATCTTAATTAAACAATTGAGGAGCATTTCTAATGAAGTTTATTGCATCCGAGTTGAATCATGGCATGGCTCAGGTGCCAACAGTTATTGAGACATGTTATCACACCTGTTGTTTTGTGTTTGCCAGGCCTCGCGTCACATCGCTAGTCGCTGCACTGTCAAACGAGTATAAAATCTGGTATCGGGGTCAAGTTGTCTCCATAACCGGCGACAGCGTCGAAGTCCTCTACATCGATTACGGAAACAGTGAGACGCTTACTCTGTCTGCCTTACGACTGTTAGACAGCGATCTAGCGGCCTTACCTAAGCAGGTCATTAGAGGGCGCCTCGATGGAATCACGTCGCATACCGGCAGTTGGAGTCAGTATTGTACTCAGACCCTTAAGGAAAGTTTCACTGACTCTAATATTGATGTAGAAATCAAGAAGGTTGCAGAAGGAGAGGTCAGTGTTATGGCTAGTACAGTGGGACCGACTGGTCAGCAAGTGGACATTGCAAAGGCACTAGTCGACGAGGGATTAGCGGTGAAGATCACTGATTCGCTATCCCAAGACCGAGCAGCAGCGACTGAGCCGAGCGTGCGCGGTCAGGCCAGTAATTCGAATCTCGAGGTCCGGTCGCTGCACAGCACGCCCTCTGCTGGACAGCGAGTGCGAGTGGCAAGCTCCGAGTCGCCGTCGCTAGACCGGGCGGTGGAGGGCGGGGCCCGCGTCGAATGGTCAGACCCGGCGAGCAGTGCAGATGACCCGTTGGTGTCTCGCTGCCTGTCCGCGTCGTCCACTACGAAGTCAGGCCCAAGGCTTCCTACGCGCATATCGCACGAGGGCGCCACCGCGCTGCTCGACCGGATCGCCGAGCTCACACGTCGTCACGGCGCCGCAGCTGCGGGGGCGCCACCGTACGCAGCCGTCGTCGGCGAGCTGGTGGCGGCGCGCTTTGACGCGGACGGCGCGTGGTACCGCGCACGCGTCCTCGACGACGACGGCGGTGGCGTCCTCTGCGTGCGCTACATCGACTACGGCAACGTGTCGTGCGTCGTCGCGGCGGACGTGGCGCGGGCGTCGCCAGAGCTCGCGAAGTTGCCGCCGCAGGCGCTGCATCTGCGCGCGTACCTCGCACCGCCGGACATGCCGGACGACATCACCCGCTCATTCGGGCAAGCGTTGATGGACGGCAA
Organism: Priapulus caudatus; assembly: GCF_000485595.1. Taxonomy (NCBI): domain Eukaryota; kingdom Metazoa; phylum Priapulida; class Priapulimorpha; order Priapulimorphida; family Priapulidae; genus Priapulus; species Priapulus caudatus. The sequence goes on from NW_014579624.1 coordinate 23,759, forward strand.
ACGGACGGCGACCGTACATGGTGGCGCCACCAACGCTGACGAGCCGACGCCCGTTATCATCGCGGACCCGGACGGAGGGGAGGACGATGACGTAAGTTCGATACCTCGTCGACGGTGCGGAGACTGAGTGGGTGCATAGTCGCGCGGCGCACTTGACTAGGGCGAGGTCTGTGGTTCGTGTGCATAGTGGTTGTGCTCTTGAGCAGTGCACGCCGTTCTGATTTGTTTCAGTGAACACCTGCTGTAGGAATGCGTTTATCTCATTGCTGTATATAATACTAAGATGTAGATACCTCGCCTGCATAATTGTACGTAGCCTTGTGAGTAGCCTTGCTGGGAAAAGCCTGCTATGAAACCAGAGTAACATGGCTGCCGTCGATGGGCGTATGCTCCGTGATTAAGGAAAATGCACTAAACTATATTACAGTGACTACCTAATTAAGTCTTTGTAAATTCCTGAAACATTGTTTGCATTAGGTGTACGAACCCTAAAGGAAGCGCGACTAGAGCGGCATCTCTGATAACATTGCAGACGTAATTGATTTAATAGTAGGATGGTTTATTCTTAGTTTGCCAGCACTTGGGTGCGTACATGTGACATCACGTCTCGGTCTAATGCATTGGTTTTTACATGCATTACAGTTCAACACACAATTACTCGAGACACTGAGATATAACGCAAAGAGGTCGCCAATCTATGTGGATGAACTTCCATCTTCCAGGGTTTTGCCACAGCATGTAGAAATTCCAATAATACCCACCCACCCATCTTCACCTCAATATTTCTTTATTGTCCGTGCAGAAGGTAATGTTTTATTTCTTATCTTGTGTAGAAGTACTCTTGTCCTTACAGGAAAAGTGATATGAATCTAAACGGTCATTTATCGACACTCACTACTCGATTATTGTGCTCAGTAAAGACATAATCAGATAGAAAATAGGAGTTGAGTGGTTAAACTGGTCAAACATTTTGTTTAACTGCAGTGAAATATTTTCTTAAATCTGAATAGGAGCGTTTAATTTATACTCTAGGAGTGTACAACTGTTATGGGCTTTTATAGTAGTACTATACTGACTAATGAAATACGTTTTCATCGGAAGACACTGCCATGGTGACAGAGCTTCAGAAATCCATGCAAAAGTTGTATAATGGTACAACAGGTGACACCAGCTTCACACCTGAAGTAGGAGAGACATGCATTGCCAAATCGGAGGGTAACACATACAGTATAACCTCGTTAAAATGCACCCCACGATAACGGGGGTTTTCTTTTACTTTGTTATACATTTATTTGGGATTTTAATCACAATTAAAATACGGAGTTAACAGCAAAAAAGTAATTGTTTTATCCACAAATTGATTAGAATTCCTGATAGACTGTAAAATTTCAATGTCCCTGCTATACCGAATCCCACATTTTAAGCGTGTTCACCAGAATATGATAATGGTCAATGTCATTGACATAAAATGTCTCTCAGTACTTCATTCTTAGCACATTAGTTCGCCACTGGTGTTTGTTTCAGATTCCCACTGCTTTTAATATTATTGCAAGTACGCTCGCTTTACAATTCCCTAATGTGAACTACGAAATACTTAATCGGTCGCCAGCGCTGGCCGACCACCTATAGTAAGTATACCTGTTGGTGTTGGCAGATGACTGGTACAGGGCGATTGTCTTTGAGGCATCACCAACCGTGTTCAAGGTACACCTGATTGACACGGGGAAAAATGTTTATGTGAGGGAAATTCGGAGGCCATTCAGTCAGCTATTCGTCACTCCCGCATTTGCCATACGATGTAGCCTAATAGGTACGTCTGTTTGTGTGTGTGTGTATGCATGC
>NW_014579624.1:26909-28645 GCF_000485595.1 Priapulus caudatus
AATTTAGTAGCAGTGCAATCACAGTATGTACCTTTATCAGGAACATGGGTGCTGGATCTATGTTCCTACTGTGCTCACAGTAAACCTTTCACATTGTGATGGGTGTTGTTCCCAATGTTTGGTCAAACATGTTATAGTGACAAAGAAATTTTGTTGCATTCAGCCTCCACACTTGCGGAAGCCACCGCAGGGTTAGCGATTGCAGCCGATGTACCTGCGTTGTCGCCGTCGCTTCAGGGATCGTATAACGCGTCGTCTGTCACACTGGATGCAGTGAGAGCAAACATCAGACGGCTGCAGCAATTAGAGGCTGAGCTAGAGAAGGCGAGTTAGAGCAGCGCTGCGATGCAACTGTCAGGGTCGTCAGACGCGTGAATGCATGCAGTCATAAACACGGGTCAGTGATGGGGACAGCTGGGGTTAGATTCACCACCTGCTAGCAACGTATGATGGGCGTAGCGTGCACATATAGTTAGTGTGCCTATAAAATTGCTTATATTATTTTTCATACCTGTAGGCACCTACATATATAACATATAGTTAAGATGTGGATTGGATACATGTCACATGTACATATACATAGAAAGTAAAGAAATATAGAATATAGAATTATACATAAAAGAAATATAAAGCCTTAAAATTAGTGGTTCTGTGTATTTGCTCATTAGCTTAGGTAGTTAATAGACAGTAGGTGATTAGGTTTCTATGGTGCCACCATTTGTTATACTTATTATTATGATATCATTATATTTTATAATTATTTGTCATTTAAAATAGGACAAACTAATTGTTTGAATATCAATATTACTGTAATTTTGTTGAGTGAACAAATTTTTCCTTTAAAATTGCTATGAGCCGACATTTATTGTTTACTATCCATCAAAATTGCAGTTCACTGAATCCTAGCGTTAGATAAACCCCTTTCGAACATTGCATCTTTCATTGCCGTTTTGTTTGTGTATTAAATAAAGGAAATAGTGGGTGATATACCGCAATTCCATTGTATTAAGGTCGATTAGTTGCACGAATTTAATGGTCGTAATTCGCAAATGAGCTGGCATATTCCGTATGAGCGAATTTACTAAATCTTACTACGTATTTGAGGGTATTACTCTATACAAGCACCTATAGTGATTATCTTTATCTTCATAAGTTTTGTCACGTTTCATTCTGCGTGTGTATTACTAAACTAAAAGCAAAAACGTAAGGCTTGTGACAGTTGACTTTTATGACAGGTCACAAACAATATCTTGTAGCCAGAAATATATTTCGTTTCGTTTAGTATGATTGCTGTAGGCCTACAGCCGTGACATTTTTTAGTTCAACACAATATATAGTTAACTCTTGTATTTGTTATTCAAGGTTTGAATTACTAATAAACAAAACTAGTAAGTGCAGTCGCATAACCTCTGTTATATAACCAAATTATTTGATTTAATTTATATGTTACAATAATATATAGGTAGGCCTACAGTATTTAACTATGCTTTTAATATATTCATGTTGCCTATGAGAAAGACATAGTAGGCATGTCATGGTAGGCAATGTCAGGCAACATGGTAGGCAATGTCAGGCAACATGGTAGGCAACATGGTAGGCAATGTCATATCAACAAATAGATGAAGACTAGAAAATGTGTTTGAAAATGTTTCAGTTTCAGGATAAATTATTTTTTACCGCAGATAAGTTATGTGTAACAAGGCCTCTGCTTGGGTAAAATGGCTATAATTTTACCG
>NW_014579624.1:28655-29265 GCF_000485595.1 Priapulus caudatus
CTCTCTCTCTCTCTCTTCTCTCTCTCTCTCTCTCTCTCTCTCTCTCTCTTTCTCTCACTACTTCTCTCACTACTTCTCTCACTACTTCTCTCACGTCTTCACTACTGCTCTCTCTATTTTTTCTCTCACTCAATCTCTCTCTCTCTCTCACTCTCACCCTCTATCTATCTATCTACACATGTACGCACGCACGCACGCACGCACGCACGCACGCACGCACGCATACACACATGGTATGTTTATTATTTAGTTTGTGTTTAGGCTTTACCGAATTTCAACACGTTAAACGTATATATAATATTATCACATTTGCCGCTCTTATAGTGTGTGAAATCTAAAGCAATTTCGTGTGCTGAACTTCTGCTCTAATTTATTAAAGGTGTCGGGGTCAAAGGACATAATGCTAACTGTAATCGAATCGTTTAACCGTTTTGAATGCTGCTATTATTTTAGTATTTGAAGTTTGTTAATATTTACTTCAATTTGCGTTCGACGTGTGATCTATAATTATACAATTCCTGTGTTGAAATTAAACGTTTAAACTAGGTTTCGTAGCTATAACTCAACAGCAAGTATATATCAACAGTAAGTGTTTGATTCGCGTGGTAAT
>NW_014579625.1:0-8787 GCF_000485595.1 Priapulus caudatus
TGTGTATTTGAAATGTTTGAAAGTGATTTTTGAAGGGGATGGCTTTCCATACATGGCGCTGTTCAAATTTCGTAGCGTTGATGTGTAAATAATTAATTAAGTATCTGGTGACAAATACATGTGGGTATAGACGATTTGTTATACAGTAAGTACAGTTGTATGCAGTAAAATCCTAGAGGCTACTGTCCCTTTAAGTCTAATCGGGTCGCGGCGGACGCGCTTACGGTTTAAAAAGGCTGGGTTTTGGGAGAAACGGGACAGACGAAGGCAACCTCTGATCAGTACGTGTACCAGTAAAAAAAATACACGGGGGCTTGGGGCGATTTAGCCCCCGAAATGCCAAAAAGAGCCCCCGTAAATTTGCATAGAGTTCAATGCAACCCAAATTTTAGAGTGATATTTTCATGCACGCGAGCTTGAAAAGTAGCCCCCGAAAAATAAATTATATTTTTTTCCCTGCTGTGTACACTGTTTTTATCCGTGTTTGTAATAAAACTGTAATTGTCACCCCGTATATACAACTGTTACGTTCTACTGTCTACGAACCATATATTCCACTCTACAGTAGTACTAGTAGTACAGTAGTAGTATATCATTATCAAGATCCAGAGAGACATGATACAAGATTGCGTGGCACAACTTTGCTATTGATCCTGAGCGCTGCGCGCAGATGAGACGCGCAGTTCCGCGGGATATGCGCACGCGACCGCGGGGATGTTCAAGTATAAAGCGCTGTCCGCGCAGTGGAGACGTGTGCAAAATTCGAGGCCCGGCGCACGTTTCCACAGCAGTCAGTGGATGGTCTGTAGTTTTAGAAGATAACAATGAAGACTTTGTTCTAAATAAGAACTATCGGCAGCTAAATAAGAGCAATATACAGACCTTTGAATTTCTTGACTAGTCAGTCAAAGGGCTTGTTGGGGGTCCATTATGCAGGGCTTCCAATTGAAATGGCCCATGAAATTGTCAAGTGGAATTGTGTTTTTCGGAACCCCAAAGAAAATGTCTCCCTCTTACATGCACCCCCTCCCTGATGAATCACGCATTCAGGCGTAAACAATAACAGAGATGAAATTGTGTTGAGTTTATGGCTCTTGACGCACGTGCATTAACATACAAGACTGATGAAAGCACCTGTAGGCACTTGGAACGTTTCAATAAAAATAAATCTTCACACAATTTTTCACAATGATCGACCACCTGTGTGCAAAATAGGTGAACGTATGTCAAACATATATGGTTAGTACTTACTGTGAAATATCCGTGACTAACTGACCCCACTAAATAGGTAAAATGTTCCATGCACCTTAAGAAATGCTGAGAAATTACAAGGTTATCATCGCATAACTCCTGACACCGCCCATCCTGATGTCACAAAGCTATATGAGTCAAAATATGCTAAGGTGTTATTTTCAACATGGCAGATTAAACCCCCTTTTAATTATTGTTAAATAAAATGAATATTTATTTTCATTGTTTTATGAGACTCTACACATTTCAGTGATATAACACAGACAGTTTCAGCCCATTCCATTAACAATAAAAGGAGAAAAAAAATGGGGGGAAAAAATTTTCATTGTAAATTTCTGGCGCATTTTGTAACATGGGCTGACGAACTCCAATGGAATGGATGTATCCTTTTACACAGAGTATCTGAGGACTCCCATGTCATAGATTCTAAATATATATTAAAAACACTATCTAAAAATGTGTCCGACTAAATTCTTAGGTGAATTTATCATATTAAAATTCCTTATCAAACTTTCACCTTGCGTACGTTATTGTGTCCGTCAATAAATGTTGATCAGAAGCTTCTGCTGGCTTGGCTCTGATCATTTGTTTAAATGTAATCTGTAAGTTGCTGATGATAAAGAAATAAAGCAGTTACCCATTAAACGTGTTCTTTCACTATTTTATTCATTGCTAACCAACATACACGTGTTTAAAAAATTGGTTGGTCAAGTCTGTCAAGAAATGACGTACGCAAGACACCCCCAAATTTCCTGCCACGATCACCCAATCCCTATTGGCTATCCACGATCACGTGGTAGCTGTTATCTGAGGAATTCCGAGTGACCTATTTGAGTCGAATGAGATGTAAACATGGCAGACTGTTATCACAATCGCTGTCTGTCAAGTTAGATAACGTACGAATTTCCAAGTCGTACGTCAGTTTTTGACAGACATTTCTTCCGTACGTCAGTTTTTGACAGACATAATCATCTGTTTGACTTCATATGGTATAAATTTATGGCAGTAATTGTACCAAATTGTAGCGTATCGATTGTCATAACCGTCTTCATAGACAATTGTACAATTGTACATAGCATAATAGTTTCTAGTACGGTGTGTCGGACATTACCGGTAATTTTCTTGGATCAATCAATTCATATTATACTAAACAGTAACACTGCTGATTATTATAGCCTTATAGTAGTAGGTATGAGGCCATGTAGAAGTATTCTTATATTGTTAAGTGAATTAATATATGCATATATGACTGTACATCTTCTCAGAACTGATGATTTTGTGATAATTTGAAAATGTGTCCGTCAAACTAACGTACGCAAGTTTCTGAAGATTTTATTTGAATAATGGCATTCAAGTGAAATCATCTTGGCCACGTTTTAAAGAGAAATAATCTTTTATTTAATAAGAATTTGAAGAACTGATAATGGCTTTACTAGAAATGATGATATTCATGATATTTTGTGATTTTTGAAAATTTGTCCGTCAAACTAATGTACGCAAGTTTTTTGTAAACTTGGGCCTTGTATGTCTTTTAGGTGAATTTTACTTACCTTAAACCTCATTGGTAAATGGCTACACTGTATAAATGTGTACTTACCAACTACAATTCATATCCAAGTGGTGTATTGCAATAGTAAAATACTTTCCTTCGAACCAAGTAGCCTTGGACAAGTATGGCTGGAGTGTTTGACGGAATGTAAATTTTCCATGTTTATGTTTTTGGACAAATGGTTCTTCCTCTTTCATAAATTGGCATTACATGCACTTATATAAATAGTGTTGAGTATAGAAATAGTAATAATAACTGGTTAATTGACAATAAAAGATGAAAAAATGTCCGTCAAAAATGATGTACGCAAGCACCAAGTTCCGAACTTTAAATGCACATTTTTCAGGTTTACTTTCTGTCAACTATATTTTCATTGTTTTATTGTGACATGTTGGTTCATCAAGTTTAACTTCATTCTGTGTTTGAATCAAAACAAAGTGTTTCATATATCTGCCTCTGTGTTACTCTTTATAACCCCTTAGCATATTTTGACTCATATGTAAACAAACACGCGTGTTGCGAGGTGCGCGCCTCCGATATCCATTTCGAGGCACGCTAAGCCAAGCATAAATTGCGCGGGCAAGACGTCGCTTCATTATTTACGAAAAGCAAACAGTCTCGCCAAACACCTACACGCAGCAACAGGTCACGTCGTTGACGCCCCATTCATGCCCATCAACGAAGAAGGCGGGACTTATTCTGATTACGGAAATGCGAAAATGCAACAGAAGGACGTAGCGCAGTGCGCTAAACAGCGTGTTATTTTCGTATTTGTGCCAAACTCTATCGTAGGAAACCGTTCTAGCCTAGCAGAATGCCCTAGTTCCTGAGATCAGCGATTTGGTGGTCCAATGGGTCACCATATTTAAAAATATAAAACACTGTGACTGGTGCGGCATAGGCTGTGATTCACTGATTGGAAGACACAGTGACAATCCTCGGCGCGCCTCGGCATCATGGCCGCATCACGTCGAGTCTTTATTAGTGTCTTTAGTATATTATACACTCCTGCTAGTACTAGTAGTAGTACTAGTAATAAAGACTACTGGCATTACTACAGTACTACTACTAGTACTACTGTACTAGCATTCATTCTCACTCTCTCTCAGTCAACGGCAACGGAGGTACTGATCACTGATGCGACGACGGCTCTGCGACTGTGAATGAGTAGGCCTAGATCATAGATGTGATATACATTTGTTGTGATGTATGCACTACATGGTTTCATTTCCGTTGCTCTGGATTGGAAGAGGTGAAATTCTTAGAACATGTTAATTCTCCAAACCTAGTTTGGATTTGTTCCCAGTGTGGTCTTCCTAATCTTTCTGATAGTTTTTTTGACATTGATGATTTGTCGCACCCAAATTCGTTTCCCCCCCTTCAGGCCTCTACTTCTTTCCAAGACGTCAGTGCTCAACTTCCTCCTCAACGCACTGCTAAGAACTCTCGTACTAGGAATAAATTGAAATTCCTTTTGAGTAACTTCAATAGCATCAAACGTGATGCTAATCCAGCATTTCTCAACCTAATTAATGACCACTTGCCAGATATTGTTCTTGGCACTGAATCTAAACTGGACGCCTCTATCCCATCCAGTGAGGCGTTTCCTGATAACTTCAGGGTTCTCCCCAGGATGAAATTCAAACAGGGGGACGGCTGGCTGATCTGTCGTCGCTGTGCCTCAGGCCGCGTCCCGCAGGGGAGTCGAGCTCGTACCCTTCGCATGCTCTGGTCGCGGAGGTGCGCTCGGGTCACTAACCCTGGAGTGGACCCATACGGCAGGGTGAGCGAGGCCGCTCACGCAGCTCTCCCTCGAGTCGTGTGGAGCCGAGGCGCGCGATATCGATCCCGATGAGGCCTCACTCGTATCCCTCCGGTGACTCGTACCCGTGGTCCCTGGCGTGGCCCGTGCCGTCCTCGTCCCATGCCTCGTCCATCAGCGCCTGGTAAGGGATGGGAAGGGCCATCGCCAAAAATACGAATCTTTCAGGGGGAGGTGCGCGCCCAATCCAATAATAGGGGCACTCGAACCTCCAACACTGCCACAACTCAAGCCAGTCAATGTTGATCGTATAACTGGTCGGGATGATTATGGTGGTGCCCTGAAAACTCAGTCCGGCCGGCACCTGGCGGCTGTCATGTGACGTATCCAAAAGGGGGAGGAACATTTCAGTGTGATCAGCTACCGCCGCCGCCTCCCACCATCCCGCATCCTCGTGCACGCCACCCGGCGGGGGCAGTGGCACGATGCCATACCCGAAGGTTTCGCAGTTGGATATGGACAGTGGGTAGGGTATGCGGGTCGATTTATAATTTGTGGCGACCATGCAGGCGACAACGCCGCGGCTGGTTTCCATAAGGGCCCACATTAACGCCAAATATTCGGGGTGGGATAAATTGGAATGCCTCAAAAAGGAGTTATTGTCTAACGTCCTTCCCAGATGCGCTGACGTAGCTTTCCCCTTACACATTCGTATCACCAGGGCGACCCAGGGCGTGCCCACTGGCAGCGCGACTGGGCGAGCCGTGTAACGCTGCCATATAATTTCGGCAATCTGTATCTCCCTCGGGGTGCATTTATAGTACACCTCCGGAGCTGCAACAGGCAAAACAATTTGCCACGCATTTGTGAAGCGCGAAGCAATTAATATACGAAATACTATATTTACCCTTACCGCAATCCTTAACTATCCTATATCCGTGCAGCCCTAGGCACGTCCCACCATAACTCGTGTCGACGTGCACTATGTCAACACGTTGCAATAACTACACTAGTGTAAATTGTCAGCGACGGCTGCACTTGAACGATAAGTGAGAACGCAAACACAGTTGACCGTGCCTCATATGTCGCACCCCCCACCGCTCCGGGCTTCCCTCCCCCCTCCTTTGGGCCCAAGTCCCTCGTCACTGTGAATTGAACGCAGGGGATGCCGGCCGGTCACCACCCGCGAATGGAATAGGCTCAAGGAGCGGGATGGTTGGCGGGGAAACGAGCGGGTGTGTCGGCAGAAACGGCGCGGACAGTGGTCTATCGATTTCGTCGCGGGGCTGCGCAACAACGCGTGCGAGCCGTCTGAGCGGAGAGATCGAGGCTATCGCTATTTGCACGTCGGCCGGTCCGTCAGCCTGTTGTTTAGTCAGCGTCCTGCCGGGCTCCCTTCTGTGGGGAGGTGTTCGGCACCAGGCGAAGGATGGAGGGATGCGTCTGCGACAATAACAATATATTACCGCCAGCCCTCCGATTACCAGCGTCATTAAACCTAGCGACACGTAAATCGCTGAATGATGCAGGTTAATATCCAGCCCTGGTTTCATGCCGTAATATGTGTCGGCTGTAGCAATACGCTTGCCGTGCCTCACTGCGTCTACCAACTCATCGTACGCGACGTCTAAATGCGTATTACTGTACATCTCCTTCCTCTGACGTCGAATGGCAGTCTGAGTGTCGCTTCCTCGGCCGACTCGGAGAATTCATTCGCCGTCGGGCGTGCGGCGGTCGCCACCCGCCGGGGGGGAGACGCCAGCACTCCACTGGGGGGAACGCGGTGCATTCTCCCGTTCTGGTCTTGGCGCTGGAGCCGCATCTGTAGGGCTCGTCGTAGGTGACGGTCTGCACGAAGATGCGCAGTGTAGGGGCCCTCGGGATTGGGGCCTGGTTGGCCGAGTGCTGTCCCACGCAGTTCGTCGGGAGAGCGTTGACGAATGACGTCCGCTCATGTAGGGTTGCGCGCGCTCAGTGTAGGGTTGCGCGGCCCGCCGTGCCGATGAATCGGCGCGGCGTGTGGGGCGTTGTAGCTGTCTGGCCCCGCGTCGCTGACGCAGAGCGGCGCAGGGCAGATGCGCTATCATAGCAGGCCCGAGCGTAGGCGCCGACCGAACAGCGCCGATGCAGCCGCCAGCCCCCGCGCCAGCGCGTAGACGCGCGTGGCAGCCTCCGCGGCAGGCGGCGAGCAGGTAGCGGGCAGCCCTGCATTACACGGCGATGCCACGTGGCAGGCGGCCTGCGGCGCGCACACGGCGCACGAATCACAGAGGGCGGTTAATGTTACGCGCGGGCCATGCGGCTGCTGAGTGGCGAGGTTGTCGGAGATTTTTTCGTCGTGGCCATTATCGTGGTCCTTGACAATGTCAAGTGGTAGACATAAACACGGTGGCCACAGGATTAGAGTCAGGAAGTAACTGCCAGTGACTGCCAACGCCTGCCATAGCGGCCACGATACTTGTTTAGCGTGCGGTCGCGAATTTCGCGACAACCATAGAAATGATGTGCGTCGCCTGGAAATGGGATAAACGCATGACTAACTCTCTACTTGTGCTAGCGGTAGCGCTTGCAACGTCGTCGAAAGGCGTGAAACCATCTCTATGCCGGTATTTAATTTAACTAACTACTGTGGCCACTCATGAGCTAGTAAAGACAAAGGCGAGCAATTCTGGCGCCGGAAGGGGCCTACAACAGCGCGGGGCGCAAGGGATTGGCATGGGAACGGGTTCGGCGCATAGAGCGGGTCGCAGAGCGGGCCCGCAAGTGAGATATGCGCGTGTAGTATGAGGAGTGAGTGGCGGAGGCGACAGGCCACAACCATCGGGGTGGCGGAAGTGGAGTCAGTATCGGGACAGTGCCTGTGATATATTGACATGGGACGGGATCGTACGAGTATCGACGTGTAGGTAGGGCGCGTTGTAACCAGAGATGGGCCGGCTAACCCTCGACGTGGCGGCTGGAAGGTAGAGCGTCCTTCGGGGCGAATGTACCCATTCGCGGCTGGGCTGCGATGATTGTCAGAGGCATCGGGCAAATAGGAGCGAGCGGAGTCGTCTGATGTAGGGGAGGGAGAGGTGCTTTCGATTCATGTACGGCTGCGGCGGTGGGCGGTATGCGATTGGTGGGATTTGGTTGATGGTTCAGGTGTTGCGCGGGCGGGCGCCATCGACAACAATAGCCAGTTAATGCGACGGTGACTGCAACGGTGAGCGCAGAGATGCGGGCGATATAGACACAGAATGAATGCGTGGCGGCCATGTGATATTGAGCTGCCCATCCCTGCACTACCGAGAAGCAATTAGATGGCAAGCGTTGGCTGTTTTTCAAACAGCAGTGGACTATATTCAGGGCGTAATGCGACGTTCAGGTCAGCATGTCCATATGAACTAGGAGGGTACAACTTCTGGTGGGATTAAGTCTTCTGAGTCGGCAGTTGACAGGCGTTTTCGGCATCCGTAGCATCGTCGACCATAATTGTAGGGAACAACGCGTGAAACAGGCGGTCGCAAGCAGGCGGTATTCGATTTGCACGTCGACAAGCAGTTTGCGTGATGGAAATATGGATGGCAGGGTGAAATGCTTAGACTCGCTTACAGGCAGAGTGTAGGATTAACTGTCTTGTTGGTTGTTGAACAGGGACCTCTTTCGTCACTTGTGCGGTTGGGGGTGTGACTGACGAGATGGCTAAACGTAATGGTTGGGGTGTTTGCATATGAAGCCAGCTAAACCGTCGACGAGGTAGGTTGGCTCGCGCGGGCGTTCGGCCGTGCGTAAAACCGTAACACGCCTCCGTAATATAATAGTGGATATAAACGTGCGGCATTCATTTAGAATACGCGCGACAGGGACACGTAATCGCTGTCGAGATTGGTTAAATGGGAGCATCTGCCATCACAGACCTCTTGATGGTTGCGTAAGCATGAGCGTACAGACGGATTCGATTCTGAGTTGCACCTTAATTGTATGGTCAAGTGAACTCCAATATAAACTTTGAGAAATTTCGGAAGTATGCCGCTGCGTGGATTACGCAAGACAAACATTGGCCGGTGTCAAAAATTTTGGTACAGTCTAAACGTCATATTTCGTATATGTTAAGCGGTAAGATGCGATTGTCGGAGTGATCTCCACGTGGAGTCCCCATAATGTGGCCAAGACGATTATGCGCTGACCCGCAGTTCAGAAAGGCGGGCGAATACCAGCTGCATACCTAACGCCTACAGTCCCG
>NW_014579625.1:8812-19774 GCF_000485595.1 Priapulus caudatus
CTTTGATTGCGATATCTAGACACAGCTAGCGGGCGTTTATTGAATGCCTGGCCCGTTTAAAACAAGCCGATCCCTCATTCCTCATAGATTTCTTTAGGAGGAGAACAAACAAGAATAGGGACTGAAGTCCTTATTACGAATACCTTACGACGGACAGTAGGAGTTTACACCGAGGTGCATAGCCTGTTTTAATTAGCAACCAATTAGATTCGAAGCGGATCTCTTATTTTGTGCAGATCACTGGAAAAAGTATGAGGCCATTAAACTCAGTAAAGTGATTCGAAAGTGCCTCTTTATCAGCCCTTATCAAAGAGAGAATCTCACGACGTTCCGAAGGTTAGCTGCTTTGACTGCGAGAAAGATCTAAATTAAAGATTGACACAATTCATGGCCACTAATACCAGGGACACCCCAAAGATCGAATAGATTGGGGGAAAAAAACCCCAAAATGTGGGAAATTACGTTAACTTACTAATCAAAGAATGTGTTACTAGCAAGTTTCATACATCGAGTAGGTGAGTGACAAGTTGAATCAGGGAATGACTAGTACACAAATCGAAGCACGTTGAGCTACATAGAATTGAGTATCTCGTTGCGCCAGTCAGCTGAATAGGACTGCATAAATCCAGGCATATTATAAGTCCACCACAAATGAGTGTAGGTGGATACGCACTCATTATTGACGTGAGAAGAAGGCGTTTCACGGATAGCGATTCCAGTGAGGTTGATCAAGCCTGCTACCCAATCATAGAATATAAGTTCTTAATATTTAGCTTCACCCAAGTGAGTCTGCTCCTTCTTCATCAAAAGAGCTAACTGAAGAGCTAGAAATGGATTTCTTCAACAGCCAATAAAAATGCCACCCCCATGACGGTTACGATCTTCCTATAAATCATTGAGAGTTCAGGGTCTCTCCCTACTTTGCGCGAAACGGGGGCGGCGCGCGCCCGTTGGGAAAACTCCCCCCTGTTTCAGTCTTGCCCCGTGTTAAATTTTACCTCCGCCCGATTAAACTCCACCACAAAAAAGTTTGCCAGCGCTGGGAATCGAGTTCGTCAAGAAGTATCATTCGGACCAGGACACCCGGCGCCGTCTATTTTTACATACCCGCACTGCACTGCGACAATACCACAAGTACAAACAGTCAACCTGTCCCACACTCACACTCACTGGTACACCGACTAGCTATCTTATATATACAAGACCCCAGAAAAATAAGCCGGGGTTTTTTTTGGTCTTTTATGGTGTGGTGCGCATTTTACGCGTATTAATTTAGGTGGTACGGTCAAAAAAACACGCCCCCAGTGGCCCCCCTCCCCCCCCTTTCCCCCCTCCCCCCCCCTGTTTGAATTTCTCCCGGGAGAACCACTGAAGTTATCAGAAACGGCTCACTGCGATGGGATAGAGTGCGTCCAAGTTTAAGATCAGTGGCCAAGAACAATATCGGGGCAAGTGGTCAGTTATGAGCGTTGAGAAAATGCTGTGCATTAGCCATCACGTTTGAATGCTATTGAAGTTACTCAAAAGCGAATTCAATTTATTCCTTAGCTTACGGAATTCTTGCAGGGCCCGTTGAGGAGGAAGTTGAGCACTGAGTCGTTGAAAGAAAGTAGAGGCCTGAAGGGGGAGGAAGACGAATTGGCCGTGCGACAAATCATCAATGTCAAAAAAACTATCAGAAAGATTAGGAAGACCACACTGGAAACAAATCCAAAGCTAGGGTTTGGAGAGATGTAACATGTTCTTAAGAATTTCACCTTTCCAATCCAGAAGCAACGGAAGATGAAACCATGTAGTGCAACATCACACAAATGTATATCACTCTATGATCTAGGCCTACTCAGTTCACATGTCGCAGAAAAGCCGGTCGTCGCATCAGGATGATCAGTACCTCGTTGCCTTGACTGAAGAGACGAAAGTAGAATGAATGCTATGCTACAGTGAGTACTCAGTAGTGTACGTATAAGTGCCAGTAGGTCTTTATTACTGAGTACTACTACTGTTACTAGCAGGGTGTATAATAACTAAACACTAATAAAGACTCGACGTGATGCGCGCCATTAGATGCCGAGCGCGCGCCGAGGATTGTCACTCGTGTCTATCCAATCAGTGAATCACAGCCGTATGCCGCACAGTTCACAGTGTTGTATATTTTAAATATTTGCGGACCCATGTGGGACCACCAATCGCTGATCTCAGCGAAGCTAGGGCATTCTGCTAGGCTAGGAACGTTCTACGATAGGTTTGGCCACAAATCGAAAATAACACGCTGTTTAGCGCACATGCGCTACGTCCGGTCTGTTGCGATTTTCGGCATGTTCCGTAATCAGAATAAGTCCCGCCTTCTTCGTTGATGGCACATGAAGTGGGCGTCACACGTGACCTGTTGCTGCGTGTAGGTGTTTGGCCGGACTGTTTGCTTTTCGTAAATAACTGAAGCGGACGTCGTTGCCCGCGCAATTTATGCTTGGCCTATAGCGTGCCTAAAAGAACATGGATATCGGAGAGCGCCCGCACCGCAACACGCGTGTTTGTTACATAGTATAGCTTATCTGAGCATCAGGCATGGGCGGTGTCAGAGCTTATGCGATGAAACCTTGTAATTTCTCAGCAGTTTCGAAGAGTGCATGAACATTTACCTATTTAGTGGGCGGTCAGTTAGTCACGATATTCACATAAGATACAACCATATATGTTTGACATACGTTCACCTATTTGTGCACAGCAGGTGGCTTCGATCATTGTGAAAAATGTTGGAGATTGATTTTATTGAAAGACGTTCCAAAGTGCCTACAGTGCTTTCATCAGTCTTGGATGTTAATGCACGCTGCGTCAAGAGCCATAAAACTCAACACAATTTCATCTCTGTTATTTTTACGCCTGAGATGCGTGATTCATCAGGAGCCGGGCC
Source organism: Priapulus caudatus (assembly GCF_000485595.1). Classification (NCBI taxonomy): domain Eukaryota; kingdom Metazoa; phylum Priapulida; class Priapulimorpha; order Priapulimorphida; family Priapulidae; genus Priapulus; species Priapulus caudatus. The sequence continues at coordinate 11,724 of NW_014579625.1, forward strand.
TGTGCATGATAAGAGGGAGACATTTTCTTGTTCCGAAAAAACACAATTCCACTGACAATATTCATGGGCCATTCAGATTGAAGCCCTGCATAATGGACCCGCCAACAAGCCCTTAGACTGACAGTCAAGAATTGTTCAGGTCTGTTATTGCTCTTATTTAGCTGCCCATAGTTTCTTATTAGAACAAAGTCTCATTCTTATCTTCTAAAACTACAGACCATCCACTGACTGGCTGTGGAAACCGGTGCCGCGGGCTCGAAGTTTCACACGTCTCCACTGCGCGGACAGCGCTTTTATACGTTCGAACCATCCCCCGCGGCTCGCTGCTGCGCATATCCCGCGCGAAACTGCGCGTCTCATACTGCGCGCAGCGCTCAATCAAGTAGCCCAAAGTTGTGCACGCAATCTTGTATCATGCTCTCTCTGGATCTTGATAGATATTATACTACTACGTATACACTGAGCTACTACTGTAGAGTGGAATATATGGTTCGTAGCACAGTAGAACGTATACAGTTGCTATATTACGGGGGACGCGTGACAATTACAGTTTGATTACAAACACGGATAAAAACAGTGTACACAGCAGGAAAAAAATTAATTTATTTGTCGGGCCGGCTACTGGTTCAGCTCGCCGTGCTATGAAAATCATCCTCTAAAATTGGGTTGCATTGAAACTCTATGCAATTTACGGGGCCTCTTTTTGGACTTCGGGGGCTTAAATCGCCCCAAGCCCCCGTGCTATTTTTTTACTGCGTACAGCGTCACTGATCAGAGGGTTGCTTCGTCTGTCCCGTTTCTCGCGCAAAACCCAGCCCTTTTAAACCGTAAGCGCCGTCCGCCCGACCCGATTAGACTTAAAGGGGACAGTAGCCTCTAGGATTTTACTGCATACAACCTGTACTTACTGTATAACAAATCGCTCTTATACCCACATTGATTTGTCACCAGATACTTTAATTAATTATTTTAACATCAACGCTACGAAATTTGAACGGCGACCATGACACCCCGACCGTTGCTGCGCACCCTTGAAAAAGGCTATTTGCATTTTTATTTGCAAGGTAAATGACCGAGCGGTATCATAACAAGTGCAATTTATTTTAACCCTAAATGCCTATTAACCGACGATATTCATTAGGGCAAATGATTATCCATATGTATAACCAAAGAGCTTATATATGATAAGAGCGTGACCACTCCCTATCTAACGCTATGTAATGGATTGCAAGTTGCTGCCACTAGGTACCAGATTGCATGTAAACTGACTTATAAGCCATTGCCAGATAATACTTATCATCTACATTTGTGATGTTTGTTTTTATTGAATATGCCATGATCATTTAAAACATCGGAGCAGAGTGACTATGTATCGTCAAGTCCCACATATAAACACGTGCTTAATCTGAAATTTAACAGCAAATTAAATCAACAAAGAGAAGGATTCGTCCTTGTTCAACATGTAATGACTGATCCTTGGCAATAGCAATTATACTTATTTTAAGATCTAAATTATCTATCTTACAAAGTGTTTGTAATTGCATAACCTTCTATTCTTTGCATGTTTTGATGCACTGGCTTTAATATTGAACATTTCAAAGATGATGCAAATCGTATTTTCATGTAAATATCACTCTTCTGTGGATTTTTCAATGGCATGAGATCTTCACATGTAGTAACACCTGGCACAATTCTTTGGCATTCAAACTAGTCTCTGTAAGACTCTTGTCATGTGCATGACAGATGGAAACACCATTATCCCAAAGCAGGTTTCCAAACTATCTATAAAACAACAAAACTGGAAAGTTGGCATGACAAGCAACCACTGGGATTATACTCTTTTTGTCTCAGAATTCATGACAACAAATTTTGTGCTGTGCATCCCTGTCTGTATAGTGAGTAACTAGATTCACTCTCACATGTGTAAACATCTCAGTAATGTGTTTCTAAGGATGTAGCCGGCTATATAAGCTCTAACATTCAGCTGAGGCAAAGCAGTGGGAGTGTCATCACATGCAACAAGTCTGCTTCAGGGAAGCACCTGGTTTCCATGACCATTGTCACTGGCAGCCTGACTGAAAAATTAGACAGTTGGTACTTCTAGCATTGTTAATACTGACAAGGGTCAAGTAAACATCTATCATTTATAATCACCTGGCAACTTGTCTTGTTTTTCACTCTGAACAAACAACTTGTCTAAACGCAGCACGGAATTGCTGAGGATCAGGATTATCCCTGTGCCCGCCTCTGCCTCGTACAATGGAAAATAAATTTTCCACACAGTCCTGATTGAGACGATTAGTCATCAAAAATGAAAAGCCATGATTAATGGAAAGATCATGCCACAGTGCTTTTAAGCTATGAATAGCTATTTTCCAACCTCTGATGCAAGGAAGTACAGTTCGTGTTTTCAGCCGTGTTAGATTCTCAAGAAAATCTAATGATTCATTTAGGATGGCAATATGTGCACCATCTCGCATCGCATGACGGAACTGTTGAGAGCTAGAAAGTGAAGAACTATTAAAAACATTAAAAAGACGATCAACATTTCAACAAATGTTGCTGTGTGACTTGCTTCTGCATCTAATTTGCCAAGCTGTGCAAGGGTTGAAATTCCAGCAGCAACGGAATGGCTCAAAACTTGTGCTGCCAGTTTTACCCCTCATAGAGGAAAAAGGAGGGCAAACTTATGTGTTTTTGAGTGAGCTTTCTGGCCATACGTACAGGCATTGTTTTGTCAAATTCATAAAAGTCAGCTATGTACTGCCATTTAATGTCATGGCCGTGGTAAGTGAACCCATGTTTCATTAAGTTGTTGCGAACATTTTTCAGGAGATGTGGTGGATCATAAATAACATACACTTTTTTGTTGTTATTTAGAAAATAGGGCTGATTTTCAGATACTTTTTCCCTTGATTCTAGGAAACTCCTGTTATTTGAGCCCTGGTCACAAATGAGTACTTTGATATCAAGTCCAATGCTCTCAAGTTTTTCTATACATGATTTGGTAAGCTGTTGCAATGTGGAAGCAGACATAGGGCCAGCACTTAAAAAGTAAGCCACAGGCTGTTTCCACTTGGTAGCCAATCCACGAACCATGAAGACAGAAGCATAGTTTGCTACATATTTAGTATTGCCAAGATCTCCAAAATTTTCAAAACCTTCAATTACATCACCATCAGGGTTATAAATCAAGGAGGACTTCAGACTCATCTCATCAAAAATGATGGCACACAACTTGTCTTTTATAGGCATAGTCTGAATCTTTGTTTTGAGAGCATCAAGATTTCATCATTGCAGCCAGGCCAATATATTACAGCTTATGAAGAGCCGTTGTAGAGACGTTTCAGAGAGAGCTTGAAAAGGCGCGACCAAGCAGTTGTAATGCTTTCCTACTTGATAAAAATAGAAGAGCAAGCATGACGGTCAGATATGCCTCCATCTGTTCTATTTTGTGATCTCATTGCATAACAGCATTTGTGAATTTTATAAACTTCACAGTCCGACCGGGAGATATGTGCCTTAAGCACCACAATGGGTCAATCTTAATGCTACTCTTTACAAGATGTACCGTTTTTAATTCTAGCTATAGTTGTGTTCTGAGACGTGCACATCCTGGTCTTGGTTTGTTCTTTCGTGGAGTGTCCTGCCTTGCTAGGTGGTTGCTGTGGCTATTGCACTCATCCTGCATATTTCGACAATAGCGGCAGGTTGGAACTTGTACTAAGGTCAGCTGAAATAGATCCAGAGACTATTAATACAACTGGATAGAATCATTTTATCCAATGCAAAAGAGCCTAATAACATATCAGAGGTGTCACTCCTGAGATATATCATAATTGGTCAACGTGCTGCTCACGTTGTTCAACATCGTTAAATGTGAAGGTGAACTAGTTTACTTACTACAGACAGTGTACATGGGACAAAATTCATTGTATGATTTCAAATAGTCAGGACGTTATGCCACATTTTATCTGCAAATTATTGAAAGACAGTTTGGGTATCAAATCGTGGGTCATTATGTTCCTCAACTAAGAATTTTTTTGAGGAGCCCAAAATTTGACCCCGGGAACACCCCCCCCATATGGGCCGTAAGGGACCCGAAACTGGTTATTTGCCATGAGTCTTTGCCCTCTTTGGGTCGATTGAAACAAGTTAGGAGTCGATTGGTTTAAACATCAAGGAATCGATTGACGTGGTTTGGAACCTAATTGTTGAAGGGTCACGAGATATCGTTCCTTCGCGGTTCACCTCGCCGGGCCGAAAATAGTTATTTTACATATCTCCGGCTATTTTCTCAGAAAGTTAGAGCAATTTTGGGTTTTGAGGCAAAAAGTTTATTAGATACCATGATACACTTTCAGACTCATGGAAATTCGTTTCACTTGGTAGTATACACGTAGTCAAAATCTCATGACAGACTGACAGTGCCGCCCAAGCGTATCTCGGCTCACTTGTTTACATACACAGCCTCACACTGACTGAATATCATCCGTTGTACAATGCCTTCAATGAGTGATTTCGTTTTTTTACACTTCCCTGGTGCAAGTGCAGAAAGAAAGGCCACATGACATTGTTATTAGCCGCATTTGCATGACTGGCAGCTTGATTCACGACTCGAGGTTTGTCTTGCGGGTCCCGTGTCCATGAATGCTGAAGTTAATTTTGTCTCGCAATTAAATCGTAAACTCCATCGAAGTTTTCTAAATGATAATTATTGTCTGTGATAAATTTGCAGATAAAATTTATCATGGTGAGATGAAAATTGGCATTCCCTCTTGCTTAATGAAGCCTGTTCGCTGCACCCGCTCATCTGAGCGTGTTCACTGTTTTCGGCATGTACAAACTTCTAAGGATCCTTTTAACTAAGTTTAGCTTCTTTGTCTCTGTGATTCCGTATTGGAATTCACAGCCTTCATCCTTAGTAAATAGCAAATTTACAACCTTTTCCGCTGCTATCCGCAGTGTGGATCTACCAACTTGACGTGATGCGACCATGATGCCGAGGATTGACACTTTGTGTCTTCCAATCACAGCCTACGCCGCACCTCTGTTTGATATATTTATAGGTGGGGACCCATAACAGGACCAAATCGCCGATCTCAGGAACTAGGGCATTCTGCTAGGCTAGAACGGTTTCCTACGATAGAATTTGGCACAAAAACGAAAATAACACGCTGTTTAGCGAACTGCGCTACGTCCTTCTGTTGAATTTTCGCATCTCCGTAATCGTAATAAGCCCCGCCTTCTTCGTTGATGGGCATGAATCGGGCGTGACCGACGTTACCGGTTCCTGTACCTACCGTTTTTCGACGGCCTATTTATTTTTTGTAAATAATGAAATGCCCGGCCGATGCATTTCGAATCAAAGAGGAAAATTTTCCGCATTTTCACTTGCTGTCGGAAGTGAACGAGTGCGTCATTCATTGAACATTTTTCATCAAAATACAGCCAATGTTTACATGCCACAGCGCCATCTCTTGGATGTTTTATAAGTAAATATGGGGATTTTCAATAAAATAATGCATTTTTAATGTATTTACCACGATTTACATACATAGAAACTATATGTTATTTTTACTGATTTCTCCGTATCTTTCCTTGGAATTTTCATCGTCTTTCAATGCCTTTCTGTAGATTTTTCTGCGTTTTCTGCGTGATTATTATTTTGCGCAGGCACTCATTTTGGAAATCCTCCAACATTTTTATTTCTTCCATAGTTAAGTTAGTCCATGTTTCACTGTTATTTAGGAAGGAAGGTAAAACTGTGCATTCGTATAATTTCACTCTTGCTTCTATAGTATGATTTCCATAATTTTGCTCTTCTGCCCATGATAATAATATTATTTCGCTCATCATGAAACGGCTCATCATCAACATTTTTCAGTTCGGACTCTTATCATATCGTTATAACCTCCTATATCATTCATTTAATCCCCTAAGTATGAATATTTGGTGCATTTTTTGATTACTTGGTTGCCTATTGGCTTGGTTGCCTTGGTCTCCTTCTCTATCCTTTCTTTGTTTGGGAATTTTATAACCATTGTAGGCCTATTTGTTTTGTTCATATTAAATTTTAATCTTTTTGATTCAGCTAATCTGGAGCATGACTGAGCAATTTTTGTTACTGTTTTATAATCTCCAATTCCTAGAATATCGTCCATATATAATCATTGTCATCTTCTAAAACTACAGAACATCCGCTGACCGCTGTGGAGACGTGCGCCGGGCCTCGAATTTGGCGGACGTCGCCACTGCGGACAGCGCTTCATACTTGAACATCCCCGCGGTCGCATGCGCATATTCCGCGGAACTGCGCGTCTCATCCGCAAACAAGGCGAACAATAGACTGAGTACCCGTTCGCCACCTTCACTCCGGCATATATCCTTCGCTACACTGATGACCGGTACGGCCTAATCCATACGGTCAGATTCTGACCATATGCGCGCATGCGCAAAGCGATTTTTGTCAGCCTCGTTCCCGTTGTAATCACTAATGGTGACAATAACACCTAGGAAGTTACGAATAAGTGAGAGAATTTGCGTTGTTTGCAAGAAATCTGACATTGAGAAAGGATTTGCAAGAGAAATTAGTTCCACCGCTGGTGAAAAGAAACAATCGCCTGTTCCACCACACAGTCCCTACAATATGGTCGGACATGTACGACGCCAAACGCCTGTCAACTGCTGACTCAGAAGACTTAATCCCACCCGAAGTTGTACCTCCTAGTTCATATGCGCACGCTGACCTTGACGTCGCATACGCTGATTTAGTCACTGCTGTTAAAAACAGCAAACGCCTACCATCGATTCCCTCGTCATATACAGGCATGGGCAGCTCAAATATCACGGCCGCCACGCATCATTCTGTAATTTATTTCGGCCTCACATCGCTGCTGCTCACCGTTGTGGTCGCCGTCACATACTGCTATTGTTGTCGGTGCCGCCGCCCGCACACCCTGGAACCCCAAACCCAACCGAGTCCCGCCGATCGCACGCCCCTCCCTCGCAGACGTACATGGATCAAAAGTACCTCTCCCTCCCCTACCACAATAAGACCCCGCTCGCTATATTCCGGTATGCCACTCACGGTCCTCGAACCTCGGCTGCGAATGGGTTCCTTCGCCCCTGAAACACCCACCCTCCAGCCCCACGTAGATGGTTACCCATGTCCATCCTCCTTTACCAACACCCCACTGCCCACCTCGATACTGGTACGATCCCCTCCCAATGTCAATATCGCAGGCAGTGTCCGACACGCCCTCCACATCCCTACCCCAAATGGCTATGGCTAGGGCCTCCCCACTCACTCCCATACTACACCGGCATATTTCGCTGCGGTCCCGATCGGCGCAACGTTCGATGCCGACACCCGTTCCCTGCCCAATAGCCGCACCCCGCGCTGTGTAGCCGCCCTTCAAGCGCCACACTTCGGAGGTTTGGCTAGCTGGTCAGCAATATGCATCGCAATTTCAGTATGAACTCTATAAGTGGCCCATTATTTAATCAATACCGGCATAAGGATAGTTTTACACCTCCGACAACGTGCAGCGTATTTGCCGCTAGCACAAGTAGTAATCGATAGCGGAGATAATTGTATTACCTCGCTCATTTACTAGCAGGTATTTGTCGTTAGCCATTTACGGCAGATTATTAACGTCTATTCATTCCGCGGATTGCATTATACGTGACCGCGCTCTACAAGCTGTCTCGTGCCTTTATGGCACTTACCGGGCAGTCGCTATTATATACTGTCCTGACTATAACTCAGTCCACCACTTGACATTGTCAGGAACACGCAATGAACGTCGAAGACGGGCAGCAACTCGAAGGGCAGCAGCCATCGACGCGTTCGCCGCCTGCGTTTGCAGCATCTGCGCTAGTGCCACCTACCGCACCTGCGCTTGCGCCCTCTGCGCCAGCGCAGCCTGCACCTGCACCGTCTGCGCCGGCGCCAGCGCACCCTGCACCTGCGTCGCCTGCGCTGAGGCCGCCCGCGCCTGCATAGCCTGCACCTGCGCTAGGGCCGCCTGCGCCTGCATAGCCTGCGC
>NW_014579625.1:20589-22727 GCF_000485595.1 Priapulus caudatus
TGTACATCGGTTTAGTGGGGGGAGATATGTAGTAGTGTAAAAGCAGCATCTATGTATAGCTATAACTATAGCCGATATCTGTGTCTATAGGGGGCATAAAGAAAGCCCACCGGCGCTATGCCGTTGGAGTAATTCAATTACAAGCACGCAGGCTGGTACGCGTTCATTACTGTGTCGATGCTATGTGTCGACGTCCAAGCAGTAATTGGGTTACAGTCTACTAGGTCGGCACGTGCCGCGACTCCATAAGGGAGTCGTGCACACAGCGCTCGTGTATGTGGTTGGATTAGCCGCGTGGCGCTATGCTGTGGGGGTAATTCAATTACAACGAGTATTGTGTCGATGCTATGTGTCGACGTCCAAGCAGTAATTGAGTTACAGTCTCTACTAGGTTGGCACGTGCCGCGACTCCATAAGGGAGTCGGGCACACAGCGCCCGTGTTTAGATAATTGAATTAGCTGAGGTGCCTGCGTTTCTCTCTCTGTGGTCAACAAGGCTCGCAGCGATGCAATTAACTAGTCTTGTTCGTGCCGATCTAATGGAGTTAGCTAGTACGGGATCCTTGTACAAAAGTGCACGAGGCGATGTAATTAACTAGACTTGTTTGTGCCAATGTAATGGAATTAGCTAGTACGTGATCCTCACACAAAAGGGCACGAGGCGATGTAATTAAGTTAGCTAGTCCTGTTCGTGTCGATGTAGTTGAGTTAGCTAGTTCGCGATGCCCTAACGAGGGCCTGTGTCTAGGTAATCGAATTAGCTAGGAAGGCCGCGCTTCTCGCGCTATAATTGAATCAATGTTGACTGCAAATGTCACGGTTGTATAGACGACGCATGCGTGGTTCGCGGTCGTGCCTGCCTATATAAGCTGAGAGCCGGGAAGAATCGGGGAATCTGATCCTCAACCAGGTACGCCCAGACACGACCGCGACAACAGCTTGTAAACGTAGCAAACCTCAGTAAACGGCAAATCATGGTAACAACTGGCTTTCTTTTCTTTATGGCTCTGACTTAACATTGTAACATACACATACTATTTGTAAGCTGTCAAGGACGGCACTACACTACAAACTATAGGACAAGCTACAATATTCACTACCCTTGACCTCAATGGAGGCGAATTCATTAACGAGCTCATGACACGATTGACCACATTGCTCAGAATCACCCACATCAAGGTCTCTCCCTACCACCCTGAGTCGAACGGACAATGCAAACGCTTTACCGCACGCTTGCTAACATGCTCGCGTGCTATATTAATCGCAAACATACAGACTGGGATACAAAGCTCAACTCGGTCTTATTTGCATATCGTACATCCATCAGATGAGTCATCACAATTCACCCCCTTCTTCTTGACGTATGGTAGAGACGCAGAGCTACCACTTGACACGTTACTGCGGCCCCGACGATTGTCATACGCAGACGACCCATTAACTCACGCCACTGAACGCTTGCACTGAGCATTTGTCGCGATGCAGCGTAACACTAAGGTGGCATGTGCGCGTAATAAACGCCTTTATGACAGGCGCGCGAAGGTTCAATCCTTTGACATAGGAGACCCCGTCTGTTTCTATAACCCCATGCTGTCGGCTAACCAGACGCCGAAATTTGCTTCGCAATGGCGGCCTTACTATACCGTGGTCGAGAAACTCTCTCCACTGCGACTTCGCATTAAGGCGCAAGGCCAGACGCGTGCTCGCGATGCTCACGTGAGTAACCTTCGACCCGCATACCCATTCTCGGCATGGCATGCGCCTAGAACCGTGCTTACGGGTCGAGAAGGCCCAGCCCAACGACCAATGCGTCACGCGACGCTGGTTGACACAGTGCCTCTTTCGTCGCCTCCACACGACGACACGCATCCAGCCAGTGTGGCTAGCACGCCAAGCACTAATAGCTGGGACGCAGACGATCTGTTGCCGCTCACGCAATATAGCCGCGCAAAATAGCCGGTTCCGCTAAACTGCGATGTTGACACGACGCTTATAGAATGCGTCACTTCTCTGTTTCAGGACGATGTTCCCTGTTATCAGGGTCGCCCTGCTCGTAGTAGCTTCAACGTTGATATCAGCCTCGCAAGCTACTGATGTCCGGAGACCCACAATGGGAGTAGTTTTTATTCCGAGAGGTCACA
>NW_014579625.1:23525-24431 GCF_000485595.1 Priapulus caudatus
AGCTGGGTATCTCGCCCAGCCTTCTGAACTGCGGGTAGCGCATAATAGTCTGCCCACATATTGGGGACTCCCGTGGAGATCACTCCGACGTAATCGCACTCTTACCCTTAACATATAACGAAATGACGTTTCAGATGTACCAAATTTTGACACCGCCAGTGTTTCTTGGTAACTCCACTGCAGCGGCATACTTCCAAATTTCTCAAAGTTTTATTGGAGTTTTACTCGACCATACCAATTACGTGCAACCTGACGAATCCGCTGTACGCAACCATCAAGAGGTCTGTGATGTCAGATCTCCCATTTACCCAATCTCGACAGCGATTACGTGCCCTGTCGCGCTATTTCTAAATGATGCCGCACTTATATCCACATTATATACGAGGCGTGTTACGTTTTACGCACGGCCGACGCCGCGCACCACAGTAGTCCTACCTCGTCGACGGTAGCTGGCTCATATCAACACCCCAACCATTACGTTTAGCCATCTCGTGCCAGTCACACCCAACGGCACAAGTGACTAAAGAGTTCCTTGTTCAACAACAACAGACAGTTACACTACACTCTGGCTGTAAAGCCGACTCCAAGCATTTTACCCTGCCATTATATTTCCATCACGAAACTGCTGTCGATGTGCAAATCGAAATACCCCCGCTCGACCGCCTGTTTCACCGCACTGTCCCTACAATATGGTCGGACATGTACGATGCGAAACGCCTGTCAACTGCTGACTCGGAAGACCTAATCCCACCAGAAGTTGTACCTCCTAGTTCATATGCGCACGCTGACCTCATAAAAAGAATAATCATTGCTAGAAAAATACTGTATCACCAGTTTCAATAAAACTATACCTACCAGATATGATAAGTCATCAGCGACCCTAATAGACTATTTCCTAATTCATAA
>NW_014579625.1:28351-29264 GCF_000485595.1 Priapulus caudatus
GATGCCGACACCCGTTCCTTTCCCAATTGCCGTGCCCCGCGCTGTGTAGCCGCCCCTCAGGCGCCAAACATCGGTGACTTGTACCTTACTACTCTATAAGTGGCCCATTATCTAACCAATACCGGCATAAGGATAGTTTTACGCCTCCGACGACGTGCAGCGTCTGCCGCCAGCACAAGTAGTATAGTTAGTCGTTAGCCATTTAACGCGACTCATTGATTTCTATGTATTCCGCGGAAATCCGCGACCGCGCTCTACAATCAGTCTCGTGCCGCTATGGCACGAGCCGGGCAGTCACTATTATCTACTGTCCCGGCTATAACCCTGTGCCACGTATTATGTCCACCACTTGACATTGTCAGGACCACGCCAACAATGACGAAGATGGGCGACAACCCGATGACCAGCAGCCACCGGCGCCGTTATCTCCGCTGCCGACGGATGCCGCCTGCGCTTGCGCCCTGTGCGCCAGCACCGCCTGTGCTTGCATTGCCTGCACTGAGGCCGCCCGCACCTGCACTGCCTGTACTGAGGCCGCCCGCGCCTACGCCTGCGCTGGGGCCGCCTGCGCCGTCAGCGCCGCCTATGCTAGAGCCGCCTACGACAGTGCCATATGTCACTGCACTGCCTGCGCCGCGGGGCGGGAAAAAGCGTGCTCACCGCCCCGCCGCACGCCCAGTTCATCGACACGGCAAGGCCGCGCCAGCCGTACACGGAGCCAGGCTCCCCCCATCGACATTCGCCCGTGAACTCGTGGGATAGCGACAGACCATGCCCGTTTCCGGAGGAGCACTACATCGGCTCCTTCGTCGGGTCCGGCACCGCCAATGACCCAATGACCCTATGGCACACATTTACAATTCCAAATCACATTACTGCCTCCCAATTTAGCAATCCAGTAATTAAACATTTT
>NW_014579626.1:0-16445 GCF_000485595.1 Priapulus caudatus
GGAAAGAGAGAGCAGGGATAGTGTGTGCACGAGAAGCTGCGGTGACAGGGAGCGTGCTTCGAAAGAGCATGGACGGGGATATGGGGTTTCCGGGCCGGTTTAGAGCGAGCCGCAGAGGAGAGACGAGAGAGCGACGACGGATGGACGGAGAGCAGATCGCGAGCGAGAATAGAGAGATAGAGAGAGGAGCGAGAGCGTAGAGAGAAAGACTCGCGAGCGGAAAGAGAGAGAGAGAGAGAGAGAGAGAGCAGAGCAAAGAGAGAGAAATGAGAGCGAGAAGAGAGAGAGAGGACTGAGAGCGCCGAAGATGAGAGAGAGATGAGAGAAAGATGTGAGAGGAGAGTAGAGAAAGAGAAGAGAGGGGGAAGAGATGAGAAAAAGAGAGGAGAGAGAGCGAGAGATGAGCCGATAAGAAGAGGCGTGGTAAGCGGCACGGGGATTGTACGGATGAGGAAACGTGTCTGTTATAAAGCCTTTAAATCAGCTGCAAGGGCGCCTGTGCGCAAGCCGACTGCGGCGACATCTGGAGTGAGGTGCGCATTAGTGAATGTTGGGAGAAACTAACCCCAGCAAACCATGGTCCACATGCAATCTATTATCAGCTTCTCATAACATAAATCTGCTTTCTAACGCTCTCGCATCACCACTCGAATCTCTCTCTCTCTCTTAATCTCTCTCTCTCTCTCTCTCTCTCTCTCTATCTCTCTCTCTCTCTTTCTCTCTTTCTGCTGCTCTCTATTTTCTCGCTTTCCCTCCCTGCTTTCTCCGCGCGTACGCACGCACACACCGCATACGCACTGCCACGGCACAGGTGCACAAAAAAACCCGCGCCACGCATCACGCACACACACACGCCACGCCAGGCACCGCACGCCACGCACGCACGCAGCAGGGGAGCAGAAGATGCTGCTGCTATGATGTAGAGCACGAGGCGAGGAGCGCGCGATTCACAGCTACCGGGAAACAGATTGCTGCCAATGCAGCGCTAAGGACGTTCCGCGACCGAACGGACAGACGCGACGACGGAACGGATGGATGGACGATGGACGGACAGACGGACGGGACGGTACGGTATGACGAACGCCGACGAGATGGACGCGGCGCCGACGATGGAGACGACAGACGGACGACGGACGAATGCACTTGGACAGCCCACGAACCGGTGATGACGGACAGACGCAACAGTACGAACGGCTACGGTATGGACGGACAGAACGAACCAGTCGAAACGGACGGAATGGTTACGCGACGGACGGATGACGACGACGGATGGGATGCGAACGGGACGGACGGGACGGCACGGAATGGACGCCACGACTGACGACGGACGGACGATGACGCGCGGACGGCACGGACGGTCAGGGATTGGACGGACGGACGGACGAGACGACGGCACGAACGGACGGTATGCGACGGACAGACGGACGGACGGACGGCATGGACGAACGGGCGGACAGCGGCACGGCAACGAACCGGACGGATGGACGACAGACGGGACGGCTATGGTACGGACACACGGAACGGCGGACAGCACGGACTGCTAGCACACATCTAATAAGCCGAGTAATGTGCTAAGATGTGTTCTGTAGCGTGCATACGTGCGTTCACCCCGGTGCGCGCTGACCTTGTGTGTTGTGCTTTTCTGCGCGCGGGCGATATCTGCTGCTCAATCGCTGATGATATGTGTAGACGACGACGACGACGATCGACGACGATAGATGATGAAGATGATGATGGTTGATTGGTGGTGATGATGTGTGTGATGGATGATTGTTGATGCGATGATGAACGCGAACGGCGATCATTGTAAGAGAGAAAATGATATTATTATGATGATGACGACGACGACGACTTCGCGCGACGACGACGACGACGAACGACGACGATGATTAAAATAGCTACTGAATGCCTCGCCGCCCAACCCATACCTAGCCTATCACCACCGATGCAGGAAAAAGCCGCCTAAATACATACACAGATCGTATCGTCCCTCTAACTCCTTCGCATTATATCGATCAATACCACAGGCAGCCTGAGGATCGCGATTCAGAAGAGAGAGTTTTTTCCCACCTTGAATCCGCCGCGGTTGAAACGTACTCATGCTTTCCACATGGTCCTTGATTTAAACCGCCTGTTAATATCACGAGACACGGTGCCAGCAAAAAAGTCCATAAAATATAGCGCGAACACACAGCACATGCGAGCGATATAACGCAAATCAGGACAGAGAAATTACACACAGAACCGAGATTAATAAATAACATATATATAATACTATAATAATAATATAAATATATATCGGAGATTGATACAAGACACAATTAAAAATGTACCATTATAACTTAATCCTGAACTAATATTATATATAATAACACTCCAAGAGAAATACCTTGCATTAATTTTTTCAATCGTAGAGGTCCTAAATTTGCATGTGCACCTATATGTTATGAGTAGGGATTATAATTAATATATATATATACTATATATATATATATACTTATATGTACTACATATATATCCTATAGTTGTATCTATCTAGTAGATATATACATATAAGAGCTAATAATACAATAATATAATAATAAATGTGCTATTAGCTCTTGTGATATATGATATACCTTATTATATATATATATACACATTACATACATACATAATAGCAATGAGCCTTGTTTTACTCGGAGCTACCACACCATTGGTGGGCTTGTGTTATCCTGGCATTTCCCAGTAAGCTACACACCCCTAACACTCTCCCCACCCCAACTACTAATGCGATATCTGTAACTTTCATTCTCTCTTGTCAAACTTTATGAAATCTTTTCCTCTTACCTCCCCGTGTTAGAGATATAAGTTACATCTCTCAGAAAAGCTAGTAATAGGGAATCTGATTATCTGTACTTCTGCGTAGTATATATTACAGGTCATATAACAACATGGCGGTATTCATACGCGGACAGTGCAATAACGTTAAATGTTTCGCTTATGCCCTGCGGCAGGGGTGTCACCGATGTACGTCGTGTATCGTGACCGCCGGCTGTACGGCGGATGCGAGTTCACCTACGAACAACAAACGCTATGTTTTTAAACAAAAGAGGAGGAAGGGGAGAGAGAGACGGAGAGGGACGAGCAGGAAGAGGAGGAGGGAGGTGCGCAATAGAAGACAGAAGAAGAGGAATAAGTTAGGATGGAAGGAGTGCCCGGAGGTCGGAGGAACAAGAAGAGGGCGGAGGATGAGAGAGAGGAGGGTGAGAAAGAGCGAGTAGAAGATTGAAGGAGGAAGAGGGAGAGGAGCGGGCAAGAGGAAGTAGGTAAGAAGGATGAGAAGAGAAGTAGAAGAGACAGAACAGAAGAAGAAGAGAAGAAAAAGAAGAGAAGCGAGGAGGCGAAAGGAGAAATAGAAGAAGAAGAAGAAGAAGTGATATTAGTAGTATTATCGAGTAGTAGAAGAGAAGAGAAGTAAGAAGCAAGGAAAAAAACATCGGGGATGTGAGGCGATGTGTGTGACGCAGCAGCAGCGGCGTGCGACTGAAAGAGGAGCGCGTATACAGCTTTTGAGCAGCAGAGGCGGGCGGACGGAAGCGCAGAGAGGTAGGTGTAAAGTCTAGTGACGCACTGTTGTTCTGACGCACGCAACGATTCTGGGACGGGTGATAATGATGTTGGCATGACGACTTTACTGTGAAGCTTTGCTGGAAGATATTATTACGGCCTATTTAGCGGGATGCTGCGGACGATGCTTTACCGAAGGGAGTTTTCAGCCCTACTCAACAATTCGTAGCCATTAATGTGTAAGGCGTGCGTGCGCGTGTTGTGTGTGCTTGGTGTGCGTGCCAGTGCGTGCGTGCGTGGGCGTGTGCGTGTGCTGTGCGTGACGTATGCGTTGCCGTGGGTGCGTGGCCGTGCGCCTGTTGCGTGCGTGTGGTGGTGTGTGGGCGTTCGTGCGTTGTGCGTTGTGCTGTCGTGGCGTGTGCGTGTGCCCCGTAGTGCGTGCTGCTTGTGCGTGCGCGACAAATGTGTGTGATGTGTGGGGGGGGGCGTTGCGTGACGTGTGTGTGTGTGGTGTGCGTGTGTGTGTCGCGCGCGCGCGCGCGTGTGGCTGTGGTGTGTGTGTGTGTGTGTGTGTGTGTGTGTGTGTGTGTGGTGCTGCGGCGCGCGGGTGGCCGCGTGTGGTGGCTGTGTGTGTGTGTGTGTGTGGTGGCTTGTGTGGCTGTGTGTATTGTGCGTGTGTGTCGGGGCGCATAAGAGCTTGATTAGACTGTGGAGGCGCGCATGCCGGTGGATGTGGATGGGTAATGCATGATAGTCATGATGATGTGCTAATGATGATGATGATGATGTATGGTGATGACTGATGATGATGACGGAATGATATGATGCTATTGCTGTGCTTGCTGTCGTTTGTCGTTGTTTGCTGTTGTTTTCTGGTCGTTCTTGTTACCCGGCTTAGTTCCCCATTCATCTGAATAGCAGCATTTTAGGCTAGCACCCCCCCCCCGTCAACCCCCACCTACCTCAGCGCGCACGGCGTGTGAAATACATAATCAATGCGTATCAGCACCCCGCACTTACGCGCTTCATGTGGTCACAGCTACCGAGTATACGCGAACTGAAATATTTTGCTTAAAGGCGTAGAGATTTATTTAAACACCTGCGCTATTAACGGGCCGTTCGTTTACGCACAGCCGCACTAAAAGCGGTCAAAGACGGCGTACGTCACCGCTCGTGGTTGACAGTGTTAGTGTGTGGGCAGGCAGACAAGCAACGTACGTGAAGGAGGGGAGGAGGGGGTAGCGAGGGGAGGAGCAGGGGCAGAGCGCGGAGAGAGAGGAGGATGGGGCAGGAGGAGGAGGAGGGGGATTGTTGTTGCGATAATGCACTGCCAGCGCGTCTTAAACTGCTAATACAGCCTAAATGGCGCGCGGAGGCATGGTCGCGACGCACACGCACCGCACGAACCACTATATGCCACATGTCAACGTACACACACACATAAGCGTGCTCACACGCGTACCACACACACACACACACAGCACACACCCACACACACAAACACACACACACACACACACACACTACACACCACACACACCACACACACACTAGTACATACACGACCACTAACACACACAACACCTCACACACACCACACACACAGAGAAGACACCGAGGCCGTCAAATGTGTTCCCCCACAATCAGCGTTTACGCGATGTATTTAAAGGACGCGATTCGGTACACCGAATCTGACCGATTAGAGCCTCTGTGTGAAACATGCCGCATTCCGTAATGGAGGTCTAGTGAGCATGCAGTATGCCTTACGTGTTTATGTATGACTGAAACGTGCTGAATGCAACAGCTTCAGGCAAACACCAGCGAATTATGTCGCTCTCTCTCTCTTTCTTTGCTTTCTTTCTTCGCTCTCTACGCTCTTCCCTTTCTTTCTTTCTTTACTCTCATTTCTTTCTCTCTTTTCCCAACATCTTTCTCTCTCTTTCACACACACACTTTTCTTCTCTCTCTCTCTCTCTCTCCTCTCTCTCTCTCTCTCTCCTCTCTTCTCTTTCCCTATCTTCACACACCACACACAGAACACACACACAACCACAGAACACAGAACACACACACACACACCACACAACACATAGCAGACACGTTTCTCTCTCAGCAACAATAACACGCACGGTCTCTTTCTCTTCTCTCTCTCTCTCTCCTTCTCTCTCTCGTCTCTCTCTCTCTGCGCCGCGCAGCGGCGCTCTCTGTCTCTATCTCTCTCTCTCTCGCTTAACGCGGGCGCGCCTCTCTTCTCTCTCTCTCTCTAGCACTCTCCTATCTCTCTATCTCTCTCTCTCTCTCTCTCTCTCTCTCTCTCTCTCTCGTCTCTTTCTCTCTCTTCTCGTGCTCTGTCTATATATCATTCTCCCCCCTCTCCCTTTCTTCCTCTCTCGCCCGCTCTTTCTCCCATCCTTCTCTCTTTATATATAGCCTGAATAAAATCTTGCGGGAATTTTGTGATGCTAAGAATAAGGCAGGGTTGGTCGAGGTAAAGTAGCACTCGGGCGGAGTAAATCGAAGAGTAGAACTGCTCGGAATTTTACGTGCACATAATATCAGGAGTAGATAATAGGGAATTATCTACTCCTGATAATATATAATGGTTGTATGCTTGCGTCTTTAGCGAACTCTGTTACAGATCATAGCAATGCGAGCGCGTGAGCTAATGCCACGCTGAGGACGGCGTCAGAAACAGAGACTACAGACCTTTAATCTCTCTTTCTCCCCTTCTCTCTCTTTCTCTCTCCCTCTCGCTGTCGCTCTCGCGCTCTCTCTATCTCTCTCTTTCTCTCTTGCCCCTGTCTGTCTCTCTGCTACGCTTCACCTTCTCTCATTCGCGCGCACTCTTTCTCCTTCCTTCTTCCTCATTTCCATTCTCATTTGTTCTCTATTGTCTCTCTTTTTGTCTCTCCTTTTCTGTCATGATTTCCCATTCATCTCTCTCTCTTTCGCTTTCTGTTTGTTTCTCTATATATATTCCCCGCACTCTCTCTTCGCCTCTGATCTCTGTCCCTCTACAGGACGCAGCAAAAACACACTCGGAAACACAAGCATAGGGGCAGGTTCGACGCTAGGAGCTATTGCGATTCAATATATAATCGCATGGTATATTCTATATATTCGACGCATTGAGGATGAGAAGCCAGGTTATCGCGTCACGTGACAGCAATGTTTGCACGTGCGCATTGTTTCATCTTCACCGCGCGCATTGTTTCATCTTCACACGTGTTGCTTCATTAACGGGAGTGACGCCGAGTCGGTAAACACCTCGCTCGCTCGCGCTCTCTCTTTCTCTCTCTCTCTCTCTCTCTCTCTTCTCCTCTCTCTCTCTCTTCTTCTCTCTCTCTCTCTCTCTCTCTCCTCTCGCTCGTCTCCTCCTTCTTCTCTCTTGGTTCTCTCTTCTCTCTCTCCTGTTCCTCCTCTCGCCCTCTCTCTCTCTCTCTCTTCTCTCTCTCTCTCCTCTCTCTCTTCTCGCCTCTCTTTCTTTCTCTCTCTCTCCCTCTTTTCTCTCTCGCCTCCTTTCTTCCTCCCCCTCTCTCTTCCTCCCTCTCTCTCGTCCTTGCGCTCTCAGTATTCATAATGGCGTAGTCAAACAGGCCTCTTTACTCCCCCGCTACTGTGAATGAAGCGCTTGCCCCAGATTATTTTTGCTGGAGCGTGGCCGATAAAAAGGAGCCGCGTAACGTCGGATGGAAACTAGCGTATACGTAATGTGTGATTGTGTGTGTGTGTGTGATGTGTTGTGTGCCTGGTGTGACTTTGATGTGGTGTGTGTGTCTGGTGTGTGGTGTGTGCCGTGTTGCGTTGGCCCGGCGTTGTTGGTTGTCCTGTGTGTGTCGCCGCTGTGTGGGTGCTGTGTGTGTGTGTGTGTTGCTGTGGGCGGTGTCCGTGTGGTGTTGTGTGTGTGTGTGTGTGTGTGTTGTGGGGCACTGGAGATGACCCGGCTGTGTGGCTGTGTGTGTGATGTGTGTGGTGTGTGTGTGTGATTGTGTGCCGTCTTCCTGGGGGTGTGCGGGCGTCGTGTGTGTGCTGTGTGTGTGTGCAAGCTTCAGTTATATAAAAACCTGGGTGCTCTGTATGCTCAATTTTTGCCAGTACTCTTGCGTGTTTTTAGTCTCTCGTGTTTTTCATGCTTCCTTTCTCTCTCTCTCTTGCATCTCTCTCTCTCTCTCTCTCTCGTCTCTCTTCTTCTCTCTCTCTTCTCGCTTCTCTCTCTCTATCTCTATTCTCTCTCTCTCTCTCTCTCTCTTCTCTCTTCTCTTCACTCTCTTCTCCTTCCCTTCCTTTTCCTCTCTTCTCTCTCTCTCTCTCTCTCTCTTCTCCTCTTTCTCTCTCTCTCTCTCTCCTCTTCTCTCTCTCTCTCTCTTTCTCTTCTCTCTTCTGCTCCTCTGCGTGCGTGCGTGCTCGTGTCTCTTTCTCTCTCTCTCTCCGCTCTCTCTCTCCTCTTTCTCTCTCTCTCTCTCTCTCTCTCCACGTCTCTATCTCTCTCTTTCCTCTCTCTCTCACCCTTCTCTCTCTCTCTCTCTCTCTCTCTCTCTCTCTCTCTCTCTTTCTCTCTCTTCTCGCTCCCTGCTCACGCGCGCTCCTCTTCGCGCTCTCGCTCTCGCTCTCGTGGGCATAACATTTGCGAGAATTTGACAGCAGCCACTGCAGAACTTTTATTATTATTGCCACGATACTATTCATGTGAAGAGAAGAAGCAACTTTTTTACCGAGAACTTCACCGTACAACGACCTGTAAGCGACACGGGGGGGACATGAGATCTAGAGGGCAATCCCTACTCGTCTTTGCGGCCTGCTAATTTACTCATCGGCCCGCGCCAACACTTGTGTGTGGCGTGTTTTGAAGTGGTCGTGACGTGAAGGAACTAGTGCACATCTGGTCTACGGAGCTCTGAGCATGGATCGCGAGATTAGTTTCATTATATATCACTACGAGAACGCGGGAGCACCGTCCTAGGTATGGGGGCGCGCGGCGCAGCCGCAGGCGACTGCGAACGGCAGAATAGAGTGCTTACCTACGTCTCGAGCCACCCCAGAACTGACTGTGGTCCTGCGTCGTGTGTGGCTGGTGTGGCTGGTGGTGTGAGCCCGTCGTTGTAGTCGCGCAAGCCTCCCGCGTTACGGTCGCGTTGCGGTGCTGTGTGAGCTGTTGTGTCGGTGTGTGACGTGTGCTTGCGTGTTCATGCGTGTGCTCTTTGTTTGTGTTGGCGGATTCCCGCCTGTGTGTGCCTGTGTGGTGTGCTTGTGTGTGTAGTGTGTGTTCTCCGTATGGTTGTTTGTGTTGCGTGTGCTCTGTGTGTGTGTTGATGTGTGTTGTGGGCAACTCCAGTATCTGCACGCAGGACATGTGTGTGTGTGTGTCCTGGTGTGTTGTGCTGTGTCGCGTCTTGTGGCATTGTGTGTTGTCGTGTGTTGTGTGTGTGTGTATGCAGTGTGTTGTGCTGCTGTCTGATGTGTGTGTGTGTGTGTGTGTGCGCGCGCGCGCGCGTACTTACGTGTGTGTGTGTTTCAGAACCCCCTAATCCGCGTTTATGCTAATATGTAATTGGTTTTCATGCGGGGACATAGCGGAGGCGACAGAACGTGAAATAGCAGTCACATCTACTCGGCTCGTCCGACCACGTCACGCGTTATGCGCATGCGCCCAGGGCTCTCCATGATTCCTGATAGCTCCTGTTGTTACCACCTGACGAACTCAATGTAGGCGGGCGA
This sequence comes from Priapulus caudatus, assembly GCF_000485595.1. NCBI lineage: Eukaryota > Metazoa > Priapulida > Priapulimorpha > Priapulimorphida > Priapulidae > Priapulus > Priapulus caudatus. The sequence continues at coordinate 9,265 of NW_014579626.1, forward strand.
TATTAAACTGCCTTTAGCGTTTTACTTTATTCCTCGCTTTAAAATCACGCTGTTTTTGTCTCTTATTGTGTCTGGCACCATCTCGTTCTTTTTCGTTTTATCTCGAATTTCCTACTCTCGCGCTCTTCCCTTTTTGTCTCTATCACCATCTCTCCTCACCCTCTCTCTTTTCCGTTTTCTTCATCTTCATTGCCTTCCTTTCTTTCTGTTTTTTTCCTTACTCTTCCAGTATCGTTCTCTNTGTTTGGATAAATTTGCTGCTTGTGATAACTCTTCAAAGTGCAGCGGTTGTTACTTTGTGAGATGGTGGCGGTGGTGGGGGGAGGGGTGGCTAGAACAGATATTAGAGGTTATCCCGCAGCGGCGGGTTGGGGTGATGAATGTTGTTTTTCAGGGATGGTAGCATGTGTGTGTGGCATGTTGGGGGGGCGTATATATGCTGTGGGCTGGTGTGTGTGTGTGCTGTGTGTGTGTGTGTGTGGTTGTGTGTGTTGGACGCTGTGTGTCTGGTGGTTGTGTGGGGGTGTGTGTGTGGTGGGTGTGTGCCCTTGGTGTTGTGTGGCGTGCGTGGTGCGTGTGTGCGGCGGCGGGGGGGGGCAATGTACTCGGGCGCGGCCACCTGTTATCCTAACCCTGCGACTGATTACAGCTAACAGTCGCGCTTCCGCATTCGTTTCTCATCGCGGATTCATCGGCATATTCGGAATATTCAGTTTTTCGTCTGCGCGAGATCGAGCAAGCTGCTGATGCTTTGCCTGCCGCCCTGGCTCCCCCTCTCACCGCTCTCCCCTCCCTCTACTCTCTCTCTCTACTCTCGTCTCTCTCATCTCTCTCTCTCGTCTTCTCTCTCCTCTTCTCTGCTCTCTTTCTCTCTCTTCTTTCTCTCTCTCTACTTCTCTTTCTCTCTCTCTTGGTATCTCCTTTCTTCTCTCTTCTCTCGTCTCTCTCTCTCTCTCTCTCTCTCTCTCTCTCTCCTCTCGGCTCTCTCCTCTCTCTTCCTTTCTCTTTTCTCTCTCTCTCTTTCTCTTTCTCACTCCCTCCCCTTTATCTCTTTCTCTCTCTCTCTCTCCGGCTCTCTCTCTCCCTCTCTCTCTCTCTCTCGGATCTCTCTCTCGCTTCTCTCTCTCTACTTTTTTTTTCTCCATCTCTCTCTCTCTCTATCTCTTTTCTCTGCTCTCGCTCTTCTCTTTTTCATGTCTCTCTTTCACCCTTGTCTCTGCGTTTGCTGTCTCTTCCTTTCTCTCTCTCAAACTTTTGTTCTCCGAATGCTGCTCGCATTCCTTCATTCTCGTACTCCCTCTACGCTGCTTTCTTTCTACGATCTCTCTCTCTCTCTCTCTCGCTCTCTCTCTCTCTCTCTCTCTCTCTCTCCTCTCCTCTCTCTCTCTCTCTATCTATTGTCTCTCTCTCTCTCTCGTCTCTTCTCTCTCTCCTCTCTCTCTCTGTCCATGTCTTCGCTCTCCTCTCTCTCTCTGCGCCTCTCTCTCACTCAATATCTAACCTTCTCCCTTCCCTTCCGTCCGCCCGAGTCTCTGTCATGCTCCCCGCTCCTTTCCCCCTCCAACTCTCTCCCGGTCATTTCTCGCCGTCTCTAGGCGGCGATACATATCCATAACGCCTAAGGGCGCTGATGAAGTGCCGCCATCGCCGAAAAAAATCCTCTCGCGCTCCGCTCTGGCTCGTAGGAGTGATCAAAAGACAGCCGGATCAACCCAATATACCGACCATTATATAGCAGAGAGGAGCAGCAGCAGCGAACTGCGCTTCAGGCTTCAGCTGTCTCTCTCTTTCTCATCATTTTTTTTTCTCGTCTCTTTCTTCTCTCTCTGCCTCTGTCTTGCTCTCGCTCTCGCTCTTTCTCTCTCGCTTTCTTCTCTCTCTCTCTTTCTCTCTCCTTTCTCTCTTCCTCTTCTCTTTTATCTCTCTTCTCTTTGTATCTCTCTCTCTCTCTCTTTCTCTTTCTCTATTTCTTTGCTCTCACTCTATTCGTATCTCGCCCTCTCATTGCTCCTGTCACTCTTTCTCCTGCTCTTCGTTTCTCTCTTGTGTGTCGCTAATCACTCTCTGTCCTCTCTCTCTCTCTCTCTCTCTCTCTCTCTCTCTCGTTCTCTCTCTCTCTTCTCTGCGTGCTCTCTTTCTCTCTCATTCTCTCTCTCTCTCTCTCTCTCTCTCTCTCTCTCTATTCTTGTCTCGCTATCTCCCAATGACCACGATTTTCCTCGCGCGTGTGCCGTCGCTTTGATCGCTGCACTCGTAGAAAGCCGCTCGATGTCGCATTAGTATTGCTTTACGACAACCAATATTTACAGTGGCGACGTGGTGTGTGATGTGTGTGTGTGTGTGTGTGCGTCGTGTGGCTGTGGTCGGGTGGGTGTGTGTGTTGGATGTGGCGTGGTTGTGTGTGTTGTGCTTGGTGGTGTGTGTGTGTGTGTGTGTTTGGTGTGCTGGGTGTGGTGGGTGGTGTGTGTGTGTGTCGTGCCGCCGGTGGTGCGTGGTGTGTGGGTGTGTGTGCTGTGTGTGTTGTTGTGCGTGCATAGTGTGTATGTATGTGGTGTGGGGTGGATGTGTGGCATGTATATATATATATATATATATATATTACATGCGCGTAGGGAGGTGAGCTGTGTGCAGCACATTCGGCTATTAACTAGTGATATTCCCACTCAAGATATATCAGATTAATTTTAATGAAATACCAGCAACGGCAGCAGACGACGTGCGCGTGTGACGTCAGCGTTGCTCGCTTGCTCACACCTGTACCGAAATGCGCGACACGCGAACGGAAGTAGCGACCGGAAACGCCAGCAGCGACAGCGGCGCATGGCGGTACAGCATTGTGATTGATTTTTGTTTCACAGTAACACACGTCGCTGTTGCGTATTGTTGTGTTAAATTAGCAATTAGTCAGCAGTTATTTTTTACTACGTTATTGTTATTTTTATTGTTATTAATTTACCAGCAGTTTAAACAATAGATACCAGGCGTGGCAATCGATAAACGTCTCCGCCAGGCGCAGCGCTAGATAAACGTCTCCACCAGCTGCGATAATAGATAACCATCTCCACCAGGCGCAATGCTAGTAAACCGCAAAGGACAGAAAGATGCGATATGATATGACTACTAGGCACTTTAATTTAATTTAATTTTTTTTTTTTTTAGGGTTAGGGTTAGGGTTTAGGTTAGGTTTAGGGTTTAGGTTAGGTTAGGGTTAGGGTTAGGGTTTTTTTTTTTTTTAAGTGCCTAGTAGTCATATCCTAAGTGCCTAGTAGTCATATCATATCGCATCTAACTGCCGGGTGCTAGTAAACCTCCCCACCAGGCGTAACGCTAGATAAAACTCCCCACCAGGCGTAACGTTAGATAAACCTCCCCACCAGGCATAACGCTAGATAAATCTTCCCACCAGGTGCAACGCTAGATAAACCTTCCCACCAGGCGCAACACTTAGATAAACATCCCCTCCAGGCGCAACGCTAGATAAACCTCGCCACCAGGCGCAACGCTAGATAAACCTCTCCGCCGACGTCAACGAGAACAATCAATCTCTCGAGATGAAACAAATAGCATCACATCAAATTTCCGCTACGCGAAACAAACGTGGGTTTTTTTATGGGCCACTTCGCTCCGCACTTAATTCCCTGCGGCTGGTGGTGGAGGGGGATATTACCCCCTTATAAACCACTTACGGAGAGCCGCAGCAGTCGTATAGGTTCGTGATACGCCAGGCGAGAGCAAATCGCTTGTCTATCGGCGCTTCCTACGTGATGAAAAGTCCCGAACAGCTGTTTCTATAGAGTTGTTTCTATAGGGATGTTTCGGTCTAGAGCTGTCTCCATAGATTTGTCTCTTTAGAGCTGTTGCACGCACACACGCACGCAGCCCTCTTAGGCACGCACACACGCACGCAGCCCTCCCAGGCACGCACACACGCACGCAGCCCTCCCAGGCACGCACACACGCAATGGATGGATGGATGGATGGATGGATGGATGGATGGATGGATGGATGGATGGATGGATGGATGGATGGATGGATGGATGGATAGATGGATGAATGCATGCATACATGGGTGGATGAATTAATAGATAGATAAGTGGGTGGGTATTAGATAAATATGAGAAGATAACACAAATAGATCAATGGCGATTGTTTACGTTGTAACCCTGTAACCGCTTTTCTGTTTCTAATCCACGCTAGCTAACCATAATCCTCTCATCTTCTTTAATCCACATCGCTAATTAGGAAACACGACATATGATCTCCCTCCTCTAACCAGCTGTATACACATGCGTGTTATCGAATGTCTGTACTAAACACCGATTAAAGCTCTCTCACATAAAGATCTAATACGTTTGCCAGCTTCAACGGGATTTCTTAAACCCCAAACATTTACCAATTACTAATTACCAATTCCTGTGACCTAACTTGGGCCCCATACTGTCTTTCTCTCCCACGTGTATACTATTTTATTTACTTTAGATATTGAGTATATATTTATTTCAATTATGTAATAACTTCAATAGTACTTCCTCATCAATGAAAAATCTATTGGACAATCCACTCGTTGATATTTATAGATATATATATATATATATATATAGATATATTTATATATATATAGATATATATATATATATATATATATATATATATATATATATATATAATAGCGGCTGCTGCATACATGGTTAATATTTGGCGCGTGGTATTGGAGAATGACAGTATGTGCCTGCCCTGGCGTCAAGTGATGACTTGGAAATTTCGGCAGCCTTTAGAATTCGGAACCCGATTCCGGATCCCAGAAACTCGAAGGGCAGATCGGTCTTTGAAAAAGCAAGGAACTCGATTCCCTGTTTGCGATCTTGGGGTGGGGTAGGGGTGGGGGGTGTAGGCCATTTATCAATTCAGACAACAGAAGGGGTGTGCAACGAGATACGCCTTGCCTTTCAGCTACGTGCATCGCGCCAGTTGATCTGGTAAGATGGGCGATGGCCATCATTGGTCGTTGTGTTCGTTAAGCACTGCGCTAGATACTTCAGTTGCTTTTATCGCTGACTCGTGTTACAGCCAATACGTCTGCTTTCTATGCATGTCATTGGGAGAGAGCGACAGAGAAAGAAAAAGATATATAGAGAGAGGGCGAATGAGTGAGAGAGAGAGAGAGCGGAGAGAGAGAGAGAGAGCGGAAAGAAAGAGACCTTTCTCTCTCTCTGCAGCTTGTTCTTACTCTATCCTTCTTGGTCCATTTATTTCTGTTTCTCGCTTTTTTCTTTTGTCTCTCCATCCCCCCCTTTCCCTCGCATTCTTTTCCAACCGCTCCCACGCGCCACAGATTCCCCGCCTATCTCTCCGTATTTCGACCTCCTCCTCGTCGTCATCGCTTGAGTTTTCTCGCTAAATAAAACATCGACTATAATTTCCACACACGCAGGCTGACAACACCGCCACCGGATCGGTATGAATGCAGGCGGTCGCAGCCGCGCTCTCCGAGAATTAACCCGTCGCGCTTTGAATATATCGAGTTGCAAAGCGATCGTGTGTCTTTTACCACTAGCTGCTCTCTCGCTGCAATTTCGACAGCAAGCTGGCAACTGATAACTGGATAATGCGCAATTATTCACGATCGCTACTATATATAGGCAGTCGGTTGTATAGCGGCGGCAGGCCGATATAATAGTGTATCTCTCAGCGGTCGTCGTTTCATTCGCTCCTCTTCCCTTAGCTCGTAGATTCACAACTCGCCTCAGCTCATTGATTTACAGTATAGGATTTCTTATGAGAGTTTATCCGTATACTCTAGCTGTGTACTGTGTATATATTGTAGAGAATTAATGTTGGTATATATAATAAGCGAAAACGACAAGAATGACTAATATCAACCTGGCATGTCCAGCGGTGTCCCCACTAACTTCTTCTACACTATAATGCATCTTTATAGTTAGTGTTAAGATACTTACACTGATCCCCTCTAGTTAGTGTCGTAATATCAACACCTTCTCCACCGCCACGAGGCTGATGTCAGTGCGCTTTCACTAAGCCTCTCTCTAGCTCCTGCTTCGGCTCTACCCCTCCCCCCCCCGACCCCACCCCCACACCCAGGGTACTATGTACATACGTGTGATTTGAGAAAAGCTGTTGTGCTTACACTGGCCCTTCTCATACCTTCCACTGTTATTTCTACCTTAGAATCACACTCCAGCGTTCTATACACACGCGTAAAGGGGAAACGTTACTACGCGCTAACACTGAACCCTCCACTAGCTACTACTGGTGCATACTACTGGTGCATGTATGTGAATTCGACCCTAGCAGCACACTCCAGCTATGTTCTATATACTCGTGTTAAATTGGGAGACGTTACTACATACGCTAACACTGCACGCTCCACTAGCTACTACTGGTGTATGTAAATTCGACGCTAGCAGCACACCCCAGCTATATGTGTTTTATACGCACGCGTAATGGAGAAATACTACAGCCACACTGAGCACTCCACTACCTACTACTGCTACTGGTATATGTATTCGACCCTATAACAGCACATCCCAGCTATGGGGTGAAAGTGAAATGGAGAAAGCACCAGCGTGAGAGACTATATTCTGTACAACGGGGGCAAGTAGAAGTACGACCTATATACGTACAGTATTTTCCCACAGATTCATCACCGACTCGACACACAAGCGCTGCTCCCCTTGTCATTGCCCGCTGCTCCGTGTGGCAGTCGATTCCGACGTATCTGGAAGCGTGTTACGATAATCTAGCCTCGTCATCTCGTGAAAATTGCGACCAAGAGTCGAATGCATCTACGCGCGTGCGATAGATCTCACCTAAAATCCGTGCGCCGAGCGCGTAGATTCTCCTGCGCGTGCGCCAGATAAATCGATAGACGGCCGCCGATTTCGCGCGACTTTTCTTCTTTCTAATCACGCATAGCATCTGTGAGTGATCGATGGCTGTTATAAGCGGACGACTAGGTTTCTCTTTAAGGCGACGCGTCACGATCGGAGTGGAAGATTTCTGCGCGCCAGGATTTTTTTCTTTCATTAACGTATAATCATTAGAGCGCGAGCTTATGCCGTGGTTATCCTGCCATCGTCTCGTCGCCGTGGGAGATGGTGTTATCCTCCCTCCCTCCCTCTCTCTCTCTCTCTCTCTCTCTCTCTCTCTCTCTCTCCCTCTCT
>NW_014579626.1:22037-24449 GCF_000485595.1 Priapulus caudatus
GAGAGAGAGAGAGAGAGAGAGAGAGAGAGAGAGAGAGAGAGAGAGAGAGAGAGAGAGAGAGAGAAATCACACACGAACACCCATGTAGATAAAAAAACGAATTCAAGAAATAGGTGAAGGGTGTTTAAATTTTAATCAGCGAGCTTTTGAGGCGTACATCTCTTCATCAGGTTCGGAGGGAAATGCTGCTGCAGAGAGAGAGAGAGAGAGAGAGAGAGAGAGAGAGAGAGAGAGAGAGAGAGAGAAACCTCAATTTGCGTTGTTGCCTCGAGCTACGACCGCGAAGGCAACAGTATTTGTTTCCTCTTTGATAAATCCGAATGCGCAGCGCATGCGCGTCAGCTTCCCAACTCACGACCAATGAACGAGCGCCGTACGCGCACGCGCAGTGTTGAGACGAATCACGTCGGTTTATAATGATGATACAAATATCAGAAGCGACATAATATGGACGTAATCTGTACAATGTCGCTCCTGGATATCATCGAATGATTGTCGCACGGGGAGAATTCAGCTAGGATTATGGTCGCATAAAGTTGACACCTCTATCAGCCATTAGGCTCGTCGAACATCATCCAATTTCCTGCCTAGGAGGGAAACGCTATTATAGTTATTACCATAAACATGGCTATTTGTCATGTCTATATGCCTGCTGCGCAGATGTCATAATTATGATAGCTATGTTCGGTCGATACGGTGTATAGGTGGGATTGGCAGTGAATGCTATAGTAAGTGCACTGCTATAAGCAGAGGTGGGTGACCGCGGACTTAAAAACACATGTGTGAGTTAAGCGGGGAGGCGTCTCTCCTAATGCTTTTACCCTAATGATCCCCGCTTAAATCTCTCCCTTACCTCCTCTAATTTCTCCACCTCCACGCCAGCACTAGCTGCCTTGTTTCTCGAACCTATTTCCTTGCTGTTCCTTATCCTTAGCATCTTATTCGTTCTTTATCTTCTTCCTCTTCCTCCTTCTCATTATCCCCTTCCGCCTCCTCCGTCTCTAACTGATTCCATATTCTCCCTTCTCCGCTTTCTCATCCTCCTTCTCCTCATTCTCATCCTCCTCTAACTGCTTCCACTTTCTCCCTTCTCCTCTTCCTCCTCCTCTAACTTCTCCCCTTTTCTCCCATTTCTGTTTCCGTCCTACCGTCGGTATGTTGCTTGGCGAATCATGACATGACCCAGTGGGCGTAATTTAACATAAAGATTCCCTCCGTAGACTTCTGATTTCACGTATACACCACAAATGCCAAATATCCCTCCCCCCTCGATCCACATACTTAACTAAAAAAAATCGAACAACGAATAAAACTAAACGATTATAACTTACAACTAAAAAAAAACTAAAATACGCGCGTAAATTGAAAAAAAATGAATGCAATCAGTAGTGTTCCCGCCTGGCTATTTTTCCGGTGTTCATTGGTGTTCAATGGTGATGAGGTTCCATGTAATTTAGTGATGATCAGTGGTTCGTGCAGTGTGACCTTCGGCGCACTACCCGCCTCCCCCACTTTCACAAAAACACACACAAAAACACGCTAATTTCGGGCTTAAAAGTCTTGTGCTTTTTCGTCGCCGTATAGTGTCGGCTGCCGACCATGCCGTCGCCCGACGATCACACGGCACCGCCTGCGTCGGACAGATACAGTCGAGTAGATCCGCCGACGAGCTCGGTAACCCATTATGAGAAATTACGAAATCGCGCGCAGAATTGGTTTTTTCGGCGCGCTCCCATGAATAAGGAGCCAGTGAATGCCGATTCGGGGCCAATTTCGCGAGTTTCGTTAATCCGATTCCGCGAGTCGTTTCGGACGCACGCACGCACGCACGCACGCACGCACGTACGCACGCATGCACGCATGCACGCACGCACGGAAGCGCGCATGCACACACTCATGCACGCGCTCGCACGCACTCACGCACACGCGCGGTCCTGCACGCCCGCACATACGCACGCACGCACGCACGACCATGCGCACGACCGCATGTACACGCCGTTCGCTCACACGCACGCACGCACGCACGCATACACGCACGCACGCACGCACGCACGCACGCAGGGAGGCAAACAGACGTCGACTGAAATCAGTTCGCTCTTTTGCCGACTCTTTGCCCTCCGGGACATGTGCGCGAGATTGAACGCCGACTAACACGGATGCGCGCATAACACGGATGTAGTATTTGCAATCTAGTGCACTCGCGTGCTCCCCCCCCCCCACCACACAACCTTCACACAACAGACGCACACGCACGCTCGCAGGTACACACGCGCGCGCACACGCACACGCACACGCACGCACGCACGCATGCGATGCTCGCACATACGTACGCACAGCCAGACAGACAGACAGACAGACAGACAGACAGACACACACACACACACACACACACACACACACACACACACACAC
>NW_014579626.1:26439-29263 GCF_000485595.1 Priapulus caudatus
TATATATATATATATATATATCCACGTATATCACCCTCATCATGTTGCGCCGATAATGCCATATCAAACGCCATCGTGTCCACGGGCGGTTCGATTCCCGTGGCGTCGGCGTTCATTCAATCCACACCGAATCGATGTCAGCGACGGAAACCTTTCAGTGCCGACGCAGTAGCAGCCGGCTTCCGCCGCCCCTCCCCCCACCGCGCGTGCGGTCTACCACTCCACGATAGACTGACACTATGACGCGTTGTAGTTGTGTGCATAAGTGTTCGTCAACGGCGTGTGGAGTCAGTCTATAGTGTAGGATTGTGTGCAACTTCGAGAGTTTTCGCGAAAATTACGCCAATTCGCAATTCGCCCGCCGCGCGTCTCTGTCGATTTAATTTCGGTCGCATTTTGTCTCCTTGTCTTCTTCTTCTTCTTCTTCTTCTTCTTCTTCTTCTTCTTCTTCTGCTGCTGCTGCTTCTTCTTTTTTTTCTTCTTCTTCTTCTTCTTATTCTTCTTTTTTCTTCTTCTTCTTCTTCTGTTGCGACAATCGTTTTCGCCCCCACCCCTACTTTGCGACAGTCCCGACTCTGGCAACGCCCCGTTTTGCGGCAACCAATTATTCGCGACTGCACCATTTTGCGACACGCGTTAACCGCGACCGTGCCGATTTGCGGCAGCGAACCGTCTGTCGCTCCGTCGATCTGTCGCTCACGGATACATTACGTCATCGTCATCGTCGTTGTCGTCGGGCCGGGACACGCCCATCGCCCTGCATCTCTTCCACGTGATACTGAGTCATTGCTGGCCTACAAACGAGAGGCCTGTTTGCCAGGCGGGGGAAGGAGGGGGAAGGTGGGGGAGGGGGTTGGAAAAAGGGGGAGGTGGGGGAGGGAGGGGGAGGTGGGAGGAGGGGAGGAGGTCGTAATGAAAACGGATCGTGATAGCAATGTTTTATTTCGCTTCGGTGTTTTTTGGCTCTTGTCCGCGACTTCCCTCTCGCGGCACGGATGCTAGGCGGATGCGGCAGCGGAAGTCTTCATCCGACGCGCTCCAGTTCTTCCCGCCGTCGTCGGCTGCGTCCGTCGTCATCGTCGGCTGCGTCGTCGTCATCATCGCCGTCGTCATTGTTCGTGGTAGTGTTGTTGTTGTTGTTACCGTCGTCATTTGCGTCCGTTGTCGTCGCCATCATTGTCGTCAGTGTCATCGTCATCATCCTCGTCGTCATTGTTGGTGGCAGTGTTGTTGTTACCGTCGTCGTTTACGTTCGTTGTCATCGTCAACATCGTCATCATTGCCATCGCCATCGTTTTCGTTACCATCATCATCGTCGTCGCCGCCGTTTTTTTGTTTTGTCGTCGTCATCATCGTCGTCGTCGCTGTTACTGTTGCCGCATGATCGCGGATTATTGCCGGAATAATGAGATTATATTCTGGGTCGCAGCACATCTCGCCAGCTCTATACATCATCCTGCGACACCGATCATGCACGCGATGTCACTATCAGCTCTCAGTTGCATTGCATACTAATAGCGAGCAGCATGCGTCACCAGGTCGCGTTGATGCCATAGTGACTACGTCACCATATCACGTAGATGCCATAGAGGTTGAGATTGATTTGATGATGGAAAGAATATGTCATCAGGGGACATTGTTGCTATACTTACCATATTGACTACGTCACTAGGTCGCGTTGATTCCATAGTGACTACGTCATCAGGTTACGGTGGCACAGTAGGGATTCTGTCACCAGATTACCTTGATGTCATAAAGGTTAGGATAAAACGAATTAATGATATAAAAAAAAGTCATCAGTTGAGATTGTTTCTATACTAACCATATTGACTGCGTCACCAGTTCACATTGTTGCTATAGTAACGATGTAATTACGTCACCCAGAACACGTTGATGTTATACTGACTGCGTCATCAGATGTCCTTGATGCTACTCAGACATGATCAGCAAGGTCACCTTGAGGGTTTGCGCGTCGCTTGCACGGGCTTACACTCGTGTAATGTATAATGGCGCGAGCCTTACAAATCCTCTCACCGCAATATCGCTTTCTCGCGAATGAAATTTGGTGATTAAATGCCCGTCTGTGTTGGACTGAGCTACTTCTGCTGCTTCTGCTTGTGCTGCTTCTGCTTGTGGATTATAAATTTCTAACGGATTACGTAACAATCATGATTTTAAGAACGCGTTACGTCGACTCGCATATCGCGTCGAGTCCTTGCAGATGTTTCGAGCGAGCTAGCGAGCTAGCGAGAGCGTGAGCCCGAGAGAGAGGCAGAGACGTAAATAATGAAGTGACTCTGAAGAGGGTTGGCAGCGATGCTTGAAGCTGTTGCATCTCGCTTGAGAGAGAGCGAGAGAGAGAGAAAGAGCGAGAGCGAGAGCGAGAGAGAGAGGGGGAGAGAGAGCGAGCGAGAGCGAGAGAGAGGAGGGGGAGAGAGAGAGAGAGAGAGAGAGAGGAGGGGAGGGGGGGAGAGAGAGANTCTCTTCTTTTGTCTTCTCTTCTTTCTCTTTCTCTTTCTCTTTCCCTTACTCTCTCTTTCTCCATCTCGCCCTCGCGCGCTCTGTCTCTTTCTCTCTCCACCCCCTCTATCTCCCGCTCGCTTCGCCCCCTGTCTTTCTTCTGCTAATCCTCTCCCTACTATATCTCTCTCTTTCTCTTTATCTCCCCTCCCCCTTTTTTTATCTCTGTCCCTCTCTCTCACCCTCGTTTTCTCCCTCTCTTCCTCTCCCTCTCTGTCCCTAACCCCCCTCTCTCTCTCTCTCTTTCTCTTTCTCCCCCACCCCTTCTCTCTTTCCTTCTTCCTCTCTCTCTTTCTCTTTCTCC
>NW_014579627.1:0-9176 GCF_000485595.1 Priapulus caudatus
GAGAGAGAGAGAGAGAGAGAGAGAGAGAGAGAGAGAGAGAGAGAGAGCGAGAGAGAGAGAGCGAGATAACGAGAAGCTTGCTGTTGCAGATAATGTCACACTAGGGCTTCGAGGATTGTATAATAGGATCGTACAACGACTGTGTGATTTGGGCTTCTTGATTAAATTCCGTGCATTTTACCGTGTTTTTGGTTCCTTTTTATTATGTAATACATGGGCAAGGGGTGGTGCATGGGCAGAACGGGAGCATGGGGCGGGTATGAATGGAAGGATAAGATATGGAGAGAGAGAGAGAGAGAGAGAGAGAGAGAGAGAGAGAGAGAGGGGAGGGGNTGCTACTACTGCTGCTGCTGCTGCTGCTACTGCTGCTACTGCTGCTACTACTGTTACTGCTGCTACTACTGCTGCTACTACTGCTGCTGCTGCTACTACTGCTACTGTTGCCATGGAGGCTGCTGCTGCGAATGCTGCTGCTATCGCTGCTGCTTCTACTGCTACTGCTGCTGTCGTTACTGCTGCTGCTGCTGCTACTACTGCTACTGTTGCCATGGAGGCTGCTGCTGCGAATGCTGCTGCTATCGCTGCTGCTTCTACTGCTACTGCTGCTGTCGTTACTGCTGCTGCTGCTGCTACTGCTACTGTTGCTGCTGCTGCTGTTACTACTGCCACTACTGCTGCTGCTGCTGCTGCTGCTGCTGCTGCTGCTGCTGCTGCTGCTGTTACTACTGCCACTACTGCTGCTACGGCGGCGGCTGCAGCTACTGCTACTGATGATGATGATGATGATGATGATGATGATGATGATGATGATGATGATGATGATAATCATGATGATGATGATGATGATGATGATGATGATGATGATGATGATGATGATGATGATGATGATGATTGTAGTCGCGGGAATAACTATTATAAACTCCGGCTCATTACTTCGTAATCACCACATCATAGAACTAATTAGGTCACCGCTGCACACGCACGCACGCACGAACGCACGCACGCACACACACACGTACGCACGCCTATTTACCCTCACACACGCACGCACGCACACACACACGTACGCCGGTACATATCCATGCTCATATGACTGACCGCACGCACGTCCGCCCGCACGCCCGCACGTCTGCACGCACGCACGCCCGCATGCCCGCACGCACGTCCGCCCGCACACACACCCGCACGACCGCACGCACGCCCGCACGCACGCACGACCCGTGAGCCACATCTGGCGGCGCGACGGTCGCTTTTATAAATATATAATCATCGTCATCGTCATGATGGTCGCTGCGGCGTCACTGTCCGCTATAGCAAACGCGCTGACGGCTCGAGCATGATCGGAGAAAATAGCCGCGAGCTTTAATTAAGTGATGAATGAAAACGAGATTAAAGAGCGGCCTGGCTTATAGCCGCGACTACATTAGCACCACTCACGCACGCACGCACGCACGCACACACACGCACGCATGCACACAAACACATGCACACACACATACGCACAGTGTGCGTGTGTGTATGTGCATGTGTGTTTGTAAATGGGTTTGTGTCTGTGCGTGCGTGCGTGCACGTGCGTGCGTGTATGCCTGTGCATGCGCGCGTATATAGGTTCATGTCTGTGCGTTCGAGTAGGTATTCGTGCGCGCGCGTGTGTGCGAGAGAGTGCATGCGTGCCCGGGTGTGAGAGAGAGTGCGTGCGTGTGTGCGTGCGTGCGTGCGTGCGTGCGTGAATGAGTGTACGTGCGTGTAGCGTGTGTGCGTGTATGCCTGCGCATGCGCGCGTATGTATAGGTTCAAGTCTGTGCGTTCGAGTAGGTATTATAGAGTGCGTGCGCGCGCGTGTGTGCGAGAGAGTGCGTGCGCGCGCGCGTGTGACAGAGATTGCGTGCGTGCGTGCGTGCGTACGTGCGTGTAGCGTGTGTGCCTGCGCACGTGTGCTATCTCGCCTCTGCATCGTGGCTACTAATGACTAATGACACAAACGTGCTGTTGTTCTCTTCGTCTAATAGCATTTGTTAGCTAATTAATTGCAAGCAGCTGTGCCATTGTTGAAACATCAATCTTCTCTCTCCTTCTAATGACGCATCAGTTAGATACCATATTCCTCCCGCAGCATCTTCTTATAGCACTGCTTGCCTCTTTCCTCGTCGATATATCTCAACGCTTGACCCTACACACTCCTTCCTTATACAGCACCCCTCTCCCCTGCTACCGTCTTCCTCCGCCTAGCTTACCTCCCCTTCCTTATACGTCTTGCCTTCTCAGTATTCCTCTCCTCTAACCCTGAAATGTAGAATTCCCACCTGAAGCCTGCTCTTTACACGCAATCAAATGCAACTCAACTTTACAATCGAATCCGGACGAGTCATGGTAGGCACTCACTATAGTCATATTAACAATTCTACGACCATTCAGTAAAAATCCGCCTTATGAATAAATGGTTGACCAACGTCAGATTTGGAAATTGTGCGCGTTAACAAGGCTAGTTACCTCGCACATCGACAAAACCTACAGTTTTATGCACTTTTAATGTTAGAGTAAATCGCAATGGGATCTGACGAATTGCATTTTCAATAAATTTGCATTGAAGATTGATCTCGCATGCAGGGGCAATAACCTTCGTTATTCGTTCATCCGAGTCTAAATTAAAAACTTCATCTCCGCATCAATTCGCGGCTAATTATCAAGAGACCCTTGTCTGGTCAATGACACAGCGACAGGCAATTCCATAATGCCTCTCACAAAGCCGGCGAAATATGCATGACGAAATACGTAGTCCCATAGCGAAAAAAAGGAATTGGCCGTGCCGAATTAAAAGAACGCATTCCTAAAAGCGTCGAGTATACCGCATAATTTCATTAATTTCTTATTTGCTTCGAACGTTGCGTGTCGCAGCACGCACGCCCTCTGTTGGTGCATGACTATAGCATGACTGCGTGCGTCTGTGGGGAGTTGGGGGAGGTTGCGCTTGATACGACGACACCGCTTCCTTGTGCCGCCGATTCACAAAGCAGCGACAAAAGCGTCATATTGATTGGTCAGAACAAGGTCAGCTGGTCCGCGGGCGCGCGTACAGGGCGGCAGCGGCCGTGGCAGACGAATTACGGCAAACACACGCGCGCGCACGCACGGCCACGCAAACCACCGCAGCGCGGCGATGACAGACGAATTGCTGCAGCGATCGTTCGTGTCGCGCTCGTGCACGCAGGTAAGTCTGCGCCGTCACGGCCGTGCGGAACGCAATCTAGGAAGAAGTAGAATAAGTGCACAACAAGGAGGGCATAGATCGAGTAGGCAGCCCGGCAGGCAGGCATGCGGTCAGGAATAATCGGCAAAGACGGCTAGCGTGCAGTTCATCTGTGCACATCGTTAGTAAATGTCGCAACGAGTGTATTCATCGTTTATATGATGTAAGTATAAATCGTTATTGATGTATGTATATGCAGCGCCAGTGACGTGTGTAGGTATACATCGTTAGTGACGTATGTAGGTATACATCGTTAGTGACGTGTGTAGGTATACATCGTTAGTGACGTATGTAGGTATACATCGTTAGTGACGTATGTAGGTATACATCGTTAGTGACGTATGTAGGTATACATCGTTAGTGACGTATGTAGGTATACATCGTTAGTGACGTGGGTAAGCATAGTTATATAGGCGTGACTCTGATGTAGAGGTGTGAATGTTATATGGACACTGTAAGTGTTTCATAGTGGCTAGGAGGCGTCTCATGCGTGCTGTTAATCATTCATAGACGCTGCGAGTATTTTGTAAAGGCTTAGATTATTTCGTCTAAGCTACGAATGTTTAGTATAGGCTGTTAGTATATAGCATATGCTGTGAGTATTTTAGTATAGCTGCTGAATATTTGGATAAGCTGTGAAATATTTAGCATAACCTTGTGAAATATTTAGTATAGCTGTGAATATTTTAGCATGAACTGTGAGTAATTTAGTATAGCTGTGAATATTTAGTATAGCGTGAGCTATTAGTATAGCTGTGAATATTTTAACTTAGGCTGTGAGTAATTTAGATATAGCCTGTGTTTGTATTAGCTGTGAGTATTTAGTATAGCCTGTGAATACTTATAGATAGCTGTTGAATATTAGCATATAGCTGTGAGTATTAGACATAACTGTTGAGTATTTTAGTATAGCTGCTGATATGTTAGTATAGCTGTGAATATTTAGTATAGCGGTGAATATTTAGTATGCTGTGAGTATTTACGCATAACTGTGAAGTATTTAGACTATAGCTGTTGAATATTTTAGTATAGCTAGTGAGTATGTTAGATATAGCTGTGAGTATTTAGTATAGCTCCGGTGAATATTTAGAATAATAGCTGTGAGTTTTGTATAGCTGTGAATATTATATAGCATGTGTATTAGTATAGCTGTGAATATGTAGTATTAGGCTGTGATATATAGCTGCGTTCACACGAAGATTTCGTTCCGTACTCGAGCGTTCACACGCTATAGAATATACGCGGCTTGTTCAGTACCGGACTTAAACATACGCGGCTTTGCGTTAGCGCGGAATCAATATTCCGCCGCCCAACTAAGCCGCGTATATTCGGCACCAACGCTCGGCGCGTCATTGTCTGTCGTGTGGTACGCAATTCGAATTCGAAACACTGATAGCGCAAGCTAACTAGACTGTAATTCGTTCGCTGCACGACGTTATGTTAGCAGTGTGGACTGTCGCCGCGGTACCAGTCTTTTATATATACCTAGCTAACGCTAATAGCCTCGAATCTCGTGTATCTCGCTATAACCGCCCCCCCCCCCCCCCCCCCCCCGGCCTCTTGAGTCGCCGCTTTTAGCCGAACTCAGCCCAACTAAGTACGGAACCCAGCGAGGCCGTCGCCTCCGTGGTGAACGCCCCCCAGCTTTTCCCATATAGACTGTGCGATACCCCTCATCCCACTCATGCTCCGCCCTGCCAGATATTAGCCCATAGCCTCCGTGAACTATCTTAGTATCAGCTCGTGCAATATTTAATCAGTAGGTTCCCGTGAACCCCTCTCCTCGCGCCCTCCTGAGCTCTTTAATAGGTGGTCCGCGCCTGTCTATTTGAGGGTCATTGAGATCACCTAGACGGCGCAGCTGTGTGAACGGCTCCCGATTACCTCAGACTTAATCCTACAGCAAACTCGCTAAGCTCACAGCACATCAATGCTCTCCTACGGGAAGTTCAGTCTCGCCGCCCGCCAGGCCCCCCCCCCCCCCCCCCCCCCCCCCCCCACCCCCCTCCATCCGCGTCATTCCGCCACACAATTCTGTTATTCCTGATTCGCGCAGACCCTCCGGCCGCCCCGCCGAAGTCGGCCTCTCTCGCCGCCAAACCGAACCCTCGCACTAATGGACTGGCCCCCCCGGTGACGACGCGGCAACGCTTCCCGGTGCATCCTCACTTCCGTGTCGTCGCCTGCTGTCCGGCGACAGCTGCCGCAGAGCCGTGTGCCACGCCTGCCTATCTTGCCTCGACCATCACGATCTATATCGCCGACGCCAATACATAGGAATACATTGCCACCTCACACCGTACCTTATTAGAATGTCTCGATTATATTGCAGACTGCATGGATCGACGCTGCCGTACCAACCAGTGGCAGAGACGACGTCGACTACTCGACCGACGATCATCCTCGAAAATATGCGCGCGACGTAGACACATCTCAGGCGCGACCAGCCTCAGCAGAAGCGCCTCCAGCCCGCCGCCCCAATAATTTCCGGGAATCCTAGCGCAGGGACACACCCCCCCCCGCCCGCCATCTGACGGCTCCGCAGTGGATGACAAAAGTGATGATGTGCGCGGTGCTACTCTATCCGCCCAGGTGCCCCCCTAGCCAACACAGACGCCAACATCAGCGGTCCGCAAACCAGGGAATATCTTGCGCGCGCTGGCAATCGCCTGCCATCTGCGGCCCCACACGCGTAAGTGGCCGCACCCTAACAGCTGTGGTAGCCCGCCACTGGACGGCAGTTAGAGCGGGGAGGGCGCTACGCAAAGCGAACGTTGAGGGACGTGCCGAACGGACGACGCGTCTCGTGCGACGCAGACGCCTGAAGCAGCAATCTTTCAGCGCACTCTCTCTCAGCAGCAATCCCTTTCAGCCCGCCATCTCTTCAGCAGCATCCTTCAGCCGCATCTCTCAGCAGCATCCCCCCCGTCGCTGCACAAAACGACGCCATGTCACTGATTTGCCCTAGGCGAGTAGGCCTACGTTATTCTCGTTATATTTCTTAGCTCATCTGCTCGACAGTTTGTGGCGTCAAATGGCAAGGAAGTCCCGCGCACGTGCGCATATCTTCTCTTATCGTTGCTGCATAGCCGATGCATAGATAGAGAGAAAGAGAGAGAGAGACGGGCAGAGCGAGCGAGAGAAGAGAGAGAGCGAGACGATGAGAGAGAAGAGATGAGAGCCCGACGAAGAGAGACAGACGGAGGAGACCCGAGAAGACCGAGAAGAGAGAGAGAAGAGAGAAGAGATGCCGGCCCTGAGACTGAGAGATGACCAGAGAGAGATGAGAGAGATGACCGCGCGCGCGAGAGAGCAGAAATATCGTATATTGCGTATAAGATATTTATAAGCATTTCTATTGTCTCCTGCAGGCTGCATGGCGACTATACATAAGTGTACGTGGGTGCATGCATGTGATCGCGCGCACGCGTGCTCCTCGCTAATGTATTGCATTGTGCGCGACCCCGTGCTTGCGCCGCGGTGCCCTGTAATGTGGGTGTGATGTAGATATGTGGATGGTGTCAATGTGTCAATGTGTTATGACATGTACTGTGCCTGTAGCGCTCGTGTGTGGCGTATGTGGCGTGCGTGGTGTGTTCTGTGTACTGTACATGTGTGTGTAGTGCGCCGCTTGCTGCGTGTGCTGTGCCCCTCGTGTGTGCTGCCCTGATGTGTGTGTGCCACGCGGAATGTGTGTGTGTGTGGTGTGTGGGCGCCGACAAAATGTGACTGTGTGTGTGCTGTGATGTGTCTGTGATGTGTGGGTGTGTGTGATGTGTGTAGCTGTATGTGCTGTGGTCGCCTGATGTCGTCGTATTGCCGTGCGTGCGTGCGTGTATGTGTGTGCTGTGTGCGTGCAGCATGCCGTTTCGTGATGCGGGATACGTTACCGTGTTTCGCGCGCGGTGCCGGCCGTGCTTATCAACTGATCTACTAGTTCGCAAAAAATGGCAGCCTCCGGCCGCCATCATTCGCTCGTATACGCTGATGAGACCTAACGAGTGATTTCTCTACAACTTCCGGCCCGATTCATAGATAATCTTTTATGTAACCAATATTGACTTGATACGAAAGACAATAAGACAAGGATCCTGTTACTAACATAAAATTTTCTGTCCCGGTATATTCATTTCTATATAAAGCACTTTGTACACACCTGTCACCTTCTAATCCATTGATTGTTTTTCTCTTTAAATTAAGGCTAATATAATATAGGGAACCCGCTTAATACGATTATTTTTCTTTGGCCCGTCAGTTTCGTACTAACGGGGTACGACTGTAGTAATGAATTGTAGTAATTGAATGAGGAGTTTAGGCTTTGCAGTAATTGTATCTATTTGTGAACAATTTAACGCTACTAAAGTTCTTAATTATACATACTAGACACTGCCCGTTGCCACTGCCGTAAACACTTCCGTGCTGCGAGTATTGCTGCATGGATTGCTGGTTTCTGGAACGGCGTTGCTTTGAATAGAATCTATATAATAATTTGAGTAGTGTCGTTCTGTTTGTTCCTGCATAACTTCTAGGCGCGTGCACGAATTCGGCTAAAAATTCTCGTGTTTCATTCCTACGCACTGCTCACTTACTTCGCTGGCTGTAGACTTACAAACGCGCAACCACAGGCTAAGGGATACAGTAGTCTGTCACGTTATCTTGCAGTGGATTCGCCTGGGCACAGGCGCTGGCTGTGGAATGAAGTCCTTGCATGGGCTAGGTGCGAATTTCACACTATTTTAATGTTTTTGAAAGTGGAATGTGAAAAAATGAAACTGTGAAGAAAAGAAAATAGCCCATGCAACGTGTCATGATGTGTAGTGTGTTCCTACCAAGTTTGGAGAGGATCCGTTGAGCGGTGCGGAAACGTATAGCCGGACACACACACAAACACACACACAATTTTCAGCCGGATTCGTGCACGCGCCTAGAAGTTATGCAGGAACAAACAGAACGACACTACTCAAATTATTATATTATTATATATAGATTACCGCACTGGCACGCCCGTGGAATTCTCTATATCGTGGATATTTCTATATCGCCGCAGGTGCACGAACGGATGCGCGCGGCACGACGCAAATATGTTGTGAAAAAACAGCACGGGCGAAAAATAGGAATGAAAGGACAAGGTAAATAAGAGTGCCAAGCAGATAGATAAAGGCGAGGAGGATGTAATACATACACATTGAAAAAATCGAAGGGGCGACAAAGTAGATGAGGAGAGAACAACAGCGCGATAGAGTGCGAGGGTATGCTATACACGCATCCGTATAGATTTAAGGAAGATGAGTAGGTGGAGATACAGGGGAAGGGTTAGGGAGCGAGCGCGGGTATAGTATCTGGAAATGAAACCGCAGCGGGCCTCAGGGTACCTCATCAATTATAGAGAGAGCAGACCGGCAAGCCGAACTAGCTGCTTCCGTCTCAGCCCTCTGTCATAATCAATTTATTAGAAATGCGAGCACGCCATCTCTCTCTCTATCGCTCTCACGCACACACACACACACACACACACACACACACACACACACACACACACACACACACACACACTCTCTCTCTCTCTCTCTCGCTCTCTTTCTCTTCTTTTTACTCTCTTTCTTATCTCTCTTCTCTTCTCTCTTCACTCTCTGTCCATCCTCTTTAATCTCACTCGCTCTCTAATTCTTTCTCTCAGTTCTCTCTCTCTCTCTCTCGTCTCCTTTCACAGCGCGGAGCGCTGCATCTCTCTCTTTCTCTCTTTCTATTATACTACTTCCTTTCTCATTCTCTTTCTCTCTCTCTCTCTCTTTCTCTTTCTCTCTCTCTTCATTCGCTTCGAGATCTATATTCTATCATTCTCCCTTCTCTCTCTCTCTCTCTCTTCTTCTTTCTCTCTCTCTCTCTCTCTCTCTCTCGCTCTCTCTCTCTCTTCTCGCTCTTCTCTCTC
>NW_014579627.1:14496-16068 GCF_000485595.1 Priapulus caudatus
CTATATATCAGGGGTTAATAAAGAGAAATTTGTCTTTATTAACCCCTGATATATAGGCCTATGTATATATAGGTACGCAGGCGGAGTGTAGGCGGATCTACATACCTGACTATCTATGCTGACGAGCAGTGGCAGTGCTTCGTAGTGATTCCTCGATCTTCTCTCTCGGCTTCTCTGTTACACATAACCATTAGCTAAAGCTAAGCAGCATTAGCGAGTATTAGGATGAGAGCGACAAGCGACGTGGGCACGCATTACCGAGGCGTTTCATGTAGACAGCTCTAAATGCAGCTTCCATTCAAAATCCCGCCGCGATCTATATACGACTGTATCCGACTACAAACGAACTCACTTCTGTTTTGCACTTGCAGTCAGACAAATAGGTTTACACGCGTGTGTTTCCGCAAAATAAGTTATTGTTTACATTTCAACATGTACCAGCAATACAACCGAACCCGACAGCTCTCGCTACCCCCCAAAAAAACAATTTGAAAAAGATTATATACATTGTTGTTTCAAAAATCCGAACAACATCTGCTAGATGCTACTCGTAATACTAGATAAATACTTCTCACACCGATATACTAATTAATTGTCTTCTCTTCTAAATAAAACACACCGCCACTAACCTAGATTATTTCTATATAAACCTTGCCCAGACACCACGTGTACTACCGCGGCTACTAACAAACATCATTATACTAAGCTAATCTAAACCCACTCTCTAATAAGTAATATGTACTCGTCTCACAAATAACCACACATCCATGACATTTGCTATACATTATTCCGCATGTGTAACTCAAATGGTTTGCATGGCATATGTTGTGTAAACATGAGCTCGGCTCTGAATAAACAATTAATTAGCATCGTAACAGGTGACATATCCTGGATCCGGATGTTATTTTGATCAAACATGGCGGATCCGAGCAGAATTCTGATCAAACATGGCGACACGCATCACGCGACCAAGGTGCCCCTTTGGCGAGTGCTTCGCCTGATTGACTATATAATCAGGATAATCTAGATGGCGGCGCGCCGAGAGGCCGAGACAGCTAATTGCAGTAATTACGCTCATCTAATGACGCTGTACTATCGACTTTGCTGTCAATCCTATCGCGTTACCGGTGTAAGCTACGCAGGGGACTGCGCAGTTCACAACAACGTACGCTATATATACAACATATCAAGAGTCCATGATAGAAAATTCTTCTAGTCCAAAATATAATCTTTTATTATGGACTCTTGAACATATATATCGTCTCATACTCATAACGGTATAACTGACTCATTGACCCAGTAGACATGTATATGTATATATATAACTAATAGTACTAAATATCATATTAGATTATATAATAATATATAAATTACAATTATCACCTGATGACGGCAGAGAACACGCAACTGTACCGGGTACGTAGCGCGGCCAGAGACCACAGTCCAGCTAGTAGGCTGTCGTCTAACTATGCCACTCATCAAGGGTTTATTGACTGATCTCAAAAAGAGCTGATTGAACTGGCAAAGCAGTACCTTTTTAACATGGAGCCACTAGCTACCCCAGCCCGATGG
>NW_014579627.1:16520-17845 GCF_000485595.1 Priapulus caudatus
TACCCTAATCCTAACCCTAACCCTAACCCTAATCCTAACCCTAACCCTAACCCTAACCCTAATCCTAACCCTAATTCTAACCCTAACCCTAACCCTGACCCTAACCCTAATCCTAACACTATCCCAACACTATCCCAACACTAGTGCTGCCACGTTGCGGTCACCTCCCTCCACGCCCGGGAGATAGCATTACCCAAATCTTTGCTGGTCACACAACATGGCGGCCATCGGCGACGAGAAGCAGTGTTTATGCAGGGGGCAGCGTCGCTCAACGAATATTACCGATTTTTCGCAGGCAACATTGGTTTTTATTTCATGCCACGTATGACAGTCTGCACCATCTACAATGCGGTATATTTCACAGCCATAAACAAATAATAATT
The DNA here is from genome assembly GCF_000485595.1 of Priapulus caudatus. Classification (NCBI taxonomy): domain Eukaryota; kingdom Metazoa; phylum Priapulida; class Priapulimorpha; order Priapulimorphida; family Priapulidae; genus Priapulus; species Priapulus caudatus. The sequence goes on from NW_014579627.1 coordinate 16,904, forward strand.
CGTCCGATTAAGTTATTAAATAAACATATCTGGTAGAATTTTTAGTTTTCCATCGCTGCCTCGACCAGTCAGTGAAGACAGTATCGATGGGGGGGAAATTCGGTGTTTGATGGGTGGAAAACGCATCACGTACGTCATGATAAAGTGGAATGTGTTTTGGCTTTTAATCTATTATATGGTTTGTATACTATCGGGCTCCTAAGTATCCGCGTAGACACATTGTACATCCGTACTGGCGGATGTCGGTGCTGCCCCCTCGCGACCCGCAAGATGTACTACATATATCACCGCCGTAGCTAGAATAATGTCATGTGGCGAAATTTTAACGGTTAGGCATACAGCACGTGACAAGTTGTTAATCAGCCAATAAGCCGGAGGAGTGTTTTTCTGTGGCGTACTTGACACTACATTACGCAGATACCTAGCATTTCTGTGCTCGTACGTATAGGTGGAGTTGGTGAGAGATGGGGACCATGTAAAATTACTAATCACCAAATGCGAAACCTACTTGAGCTAAAGTGCTCACACAAATCGCCCAGTTGCATCGGCAGACCGCGTGAACGGGCTGAGTAGTGGTTTTGATGCGCATCTGGATTCTATGGTAACTAAAGCTTTTTAAATATAAAGGATTATGAGTGCAACGGTCCATCCTCCTCTCCCAGGCCCCACTTTGCTTACGCAGGAGAAACCTAAAAGAACTCTGCACGACTGAGTACGTTTTTATGCAGCCCTGAGCGATTTCGCAGAAGAGGAGATTTTGCCGAACGCGTGAACGCAATAGATAGATAGATAGATAGATAGATAGATAGATAGATAGATAGATAGATAGATAGATAGATAGATAGATAGATAGATAGATAGATAGATAGACAGAGAGAGAGATATAGATAGATAGATAGATAGATAGATAGATAGATAGATAGATAGATAGATAGATAGATA
>NW_014579627.1:18022-20339 GCF_000485595.1 Priapulus caudatus
CGAGGATTTTTCGTTCTCGTAACCTTACGATGTTTCTGTCAACGGTTTACGAGTGGAAGTTAATGGTAAGACTAATGTTGCGACTAATTTTGTTTCTGACAACGGCCCCCATGACATTAAATGCTGGCTATGGGGCACGAGTGTTTGTTCACATCAAACGGAATAGCAAAATAGGAAGTATAATGCAGCAATTTAACCGTAAAAAGTGAACAGAATCATTCACATTTTGTGAAAAAGTGGACATAATTTTTTTACTTTTACTATTTACGGTGACGTAATCACTGTATTAATTATCACTGTAATACTGTATCACTGTATTAATCTTTGTATTAATTTATTTGTAATAATTTGTCGTATTTATGCCTCAACAGGACGGCGCGCATTGAACGTGTTCTTCGAGACGTGATATATATACGAGCGTGTCATGTGAGCGTGCTGCGATAATCCAAGGCATCCATGCGCTCCATGTATATCCAGCACGCGCTCCATGTATATCAAGAGTACATAATAGAGAGATTATTATGTATTATGTATCTCTCTCTATTATGTACTCTTGATGTATATATCTCTTCTTCGTGATCAAAAACATCATCATTAACAACATCAATAACATCAACGCTATCGCCAGCGAATTAACCACATTCGTGTTACCATGCACGGTGTTACCTTTCGCAGATTTCCACACATATATGTATATATTATATTTGTCGCATGCGCTCGCGGTTTTATATATATAAATATATATAATGGCTTAGAGTTTCATTCCTTGTTTGGAACGCCGCCGTAACGAGCTGTGCGGCTGCTAACGTCTCTGCATCTTACGTTAATGAGGCATCTAACGCGAGATACCGGGGCGTCATTGTTCGATTTTCCGTCTCCACGGAGACGCGCTGCTGACAGAAATAGATTAATTAACTTCATCGCCCCATCTTGGCCGCTTCGCAAAGCAAAATTACTTTGATGAACGCAAGCAGGTATGCGTGAGCGGGTTAGTGCGTGTGATCATTTGTGGGTGCGTGCGTGCGCGCGTTCAGGCCGGCGGGCGTGCATGCGTGAATGCGTGCGTGCATGGGTGAATGCGTGCGTGCATGGGTGAATGCGTGCGTGCATGGGTGAATGCGTGCATGCATGGGTGAATGCGTGCGTGCATAAGAGCGTTCGCGCGCGTGGCGAGTGTGCACCTTTCTTCGTTTGCGCGCGTGCGCGTGTATGTATGTACGCGTGTCCGCACGTGCGTGAGTGTACGCGTTCGTGTCAACACAGAAAGACCTAATCAAATATCAATAATGACAGAACTGAGCGCATTAACCTTTATAAAGCTACTCCATCCCTCTCATCCTCCCTCCTACACGGCTACAATACAGTGTCACAGTCGCACTAAAATTACTAATCATTCCAGGCGGGAGCGAGATAAAGAGAGAGCGAGGGAAAGCGAGAGTGAGAGAGAGAGAGAGACAGAGAGAGAGAGAGAGAGAGAGAGAGAGAGAGAGACTCAGAGAGAGAGAGCGAGAAAAACAGAATGTGAGAAAGTGGAGAAGTATAACGAAGGGTGGTTTGTTGATCGTTCATCGATGGAGAAAACAAGGTCCCCCATCTGTCTATTTTTGCGTTGTCTCTATTCCTTGCTCTCTCCCTTGCGTGCGTAACACAGCCCCCGCCGGTGCACCTGCATGCATGAACCCTTTTTGAACATAAGCCGCGTTCACACGTAGCAAGAAATCCGGTATTTAGCGTTCACACGAGGCAAAATGCGCGGTCCAAGAAATACGGTATCTAAACAGATCCGGTATTTGATGTAAATACGCGGCTTCCCAGGCACCGAATAATTTTGCCGTGCTTGAAAAATACCGGATCTCTTGGACCGCGCATTTCCTCGTGTGAACGCTAAATACCGGATTTCTGAAGCCGCGTATTTCATAGACTGGTCCGCGCTCGACAGTTCCAGTGTAACGCGAGTGGAACTGTCGAACGCGGACCAGTCTACGTATTTTATCCGCAGTTGGTGCGCGTTGCATTGTTTATTTCGCATTGTTCGCTTGATTGTTACTAAAGCAGCTCGCACTTCGCAAATACCGTATTTCTGGAGCCGCGAATCAGCGTGTGAACGCTCGGCCGCGTATTTGTCTCAGATTCGGTATTTCGCAAATACCGTATTTCTGGAGCCGCGAATCAGCGTGTGAACGCTCGGCCGCGTATTTGTCTCAGATTCGGTATTTCGCAAATACCGTATTTCTGGAGCCGCGAATCAGCGTGTGAACGCTCGGCCGCGTATTTGTCTCAGATTCGGTATTTCGCAAATACCGTATTTCTGGAGCCG
>NW_014579627.1:20349-27437 GCF_000485595.1 Priapulus caudatus
AAGAACTGCATATGGCTGTATAACGATAAAGACATAATAGCCTCGTTCACACGAGACCTCGTATTTATGAAATACGAACCTCGTTCACACGAGACCTCGTATTTATGAAATACGGTATTTGCGAAATACCGAATCTGAGACAAATACGCGGCCGAGCGTTCACATGCTGATTCACGGCTCCAGAAATGCCGTATTTGCGAGCTGCGAGCTGCTTTAAACAATCAAGCGAACAATGCGAAATAAACAATGCAATGCTCACCAACTGTCGATAAAATACGAAAAAATCAGGGGCCTCGTAGCAGCTGACCAATCAGGGGCCTCCTAGCAGCTGACCAATCAGGGGCCTCGTAGCAGCTAACTAATCAGAAGCCTCGTAGCAGCTGACCAATCAGGGGCCTCTTAGCAACCGGCCAATCAGGAGCCTCGTAACAGCCGACCAATCAAGAGCCTTGCAACAACCGACCAATCAGGAGCTTCGTAGCAGCCGGCCAATCAGGGGCCTCCTAGCAACCGGCCAATCAGGAGCCTCGAAGAAACCGACCAATCAGGAGCCTCATAGCAGCCGATCAATCAGGGGCCTCGTAGAAACCGACCAATCAGGGGCCTCGTAGCAACCGGCCAATCAGGAGCCTCACAACAAACGACCAATCAGGAGCCTCGTAGCAGCCGGTCAATAAGGGACCTCCTAGCAATCAACCAATCGGGGGCCTCGTAGCAGCCGACCAATTGGGGTCTTGTAGCAGCCGACCAATCAGGAGCCTTGTAGCAAGCGGCCAATCAGGGGCCTCCTAGCAATAGACTAATCGGGGGCCTCTTAGCAATTGACCAATCAGGAGCCTCCTAGTAGCCGACCAATCAGGGGCCTCGTAGCAGCTGACCAATCAGGGGCCTCGTAGCAACTGACCAATCAGGAGCCTCCCAACAACCGACCAATCAGGAGCCTCGTAGCAGCCGGTCAATAAGGGGCCTCCTAGCAGCTGACCAATCAGGAGCCTCCTAGCAGCCGACCAATCAGGGGCCTCGTAGCAGCCGACCAATCAGGGGCCTCGTAGCAACCGGCCAATCAGGAGCCTCACAACAACTGACCAATCAGGAGCCTCGTAGCAGCCGGTCAATAAGGGGCCTAGCAGCTGACCAATCAGGGGCCTCGTAGCAGCCGACCAATCGGTAGCCTCGTAGCCGCCAGCCAATCAGGGGCCACCTAGCAATCGATCAATCGTGAGTCGATCGATCAATAACAAAATTATCAAGTTATATGAAAACCACTTCTTATGTGCGTTTTTCCACGATGTGAAGCGAGGCAACGTCTTCCTACAGGGCATCCCTAGTAAAATTGGAACTTGATTTAAGTCACGTGCAAAAAGAACAAAGTTATTTAAAACAAAATAGTCCAGTCAATCTAACAAATTGCAATTTTGCTATTAATAAAAGTCTAACGGGTGAAGCTACACGGCCAGCACACCTTAGCAACGCTTGCCGAGCATGAATTTCTGATAGTTCGGTAATCACAGCCAATTGCCGCGCTAACGCCATATAATAACAGCTAACCGCTTTGGCGCGCTCAGTCTGCGCTACATAAGCCTAAGCTGACTAAACCTATTCTGTTTTACCTAATCTGCCTAAACCCAAACCTAACCTAACACACACACGCGCGCACACCATAACGCACGAGCACGCACACACATACACACACACACGCGCGCGCACACACACACACACGCGCGCACACACACCAACGCCCACCACACACATACACACCACACATACACAAACACATTACACACACACCACACACACACACACACACACACACACACCACAACACACACACACACACAAATGCTGGCCTGGCTGTGACTGACGTGCCTGCCTGGCTGCTCGCCGCTCCACTAGACCGTGGCCTGCTGCTGACTCGCCACTCGCCTGACTCGACGACCCCCCCGCCCCCCGCTATCGACTCGCGCGGCTGGCCTCACACACACACCACACACACACGACACCGGCGCGCTGCGCTCAGCGCCCGGCGCCCTCTGCGAGCGATCTGCATGACCTCCTTTTGCGCGGAGGGGTAATAATACCGGCCCCCTCCCAAGAGCGATACACAAACACGTGCAAAGAAGCTAACACCAAGCAATTTGAGCGCGTGTCGTCGTTCACGCCTCGACGGGTTGCAATAACAACAAACGCTAGCACGGCGCAAACTATGTCCCTATATCGTTACGCGACCCAGCTCCTTATACTACGTCCAATCCACACCCGACGACCAGCACACACCCGACCACAACCTACGACACACCCAGCACGCACACACACACGCGCCACACGCACACGCACACGCACACGCCACCACGCCCACACGCACACGCCACACGCCGACACGCACCACGCCACACGAGCACACGTCACACATAGCACCCACCACACACGACACACACACACACCACACCACACACACACAACTACACCACACACACACACACACCACACACCACACACCCACACGACACACACACACATAACACATACACTTGGGTCATGCCCGGATATTGAAACTACACACGCGCGGCCATAACTTCCGATTCTGACACGTCGCGAAACCTAATAGAAAACAGCCGATGACTAGTCTGGATCGAGTCACATTGCCCCTTTTCAGACAGGCCCTCTACAGGAAGCAGCCTAATGCTAATTTACTATTCGTAATTGCCATCGCACTGACCCTCTATAATGTCATATGCTCCTTCTAAATGGTTACCTTTCACACACACAGCCTGATTAGAAGGCCGGCGAGTGAGATGCTGTGACATATGCAGGCGACTGAAGAGAGCACTGCTGAGAAAAAGAGAAAGAGAGAGATGGAGACGAAGAGAGAGACGCACCAGACGTGATGATGAGACCGAGCGAGGAGAGAGGGACCAGAGCAGAGATGCGACGAGAGAAAGAGGTGGGTCGTCGAGGGCAAGACGGGCATCCGGAGGAGCGCGCGCCGAGAAGAGGGACGCGCAACAGAAAAGAGTAAGGACAAGATAGATAGAGATACGAGAGCAAAGAGAATGCAGGCGCTGAGCACGCAGAGAGAAAGAGGGAGAGAGGAGAAGAGCGATAGACCGAGAACGAGAGAGAAAGACGCGAAAAGCGAGGCGTAAGAGACGAGCAGAGTCGAGCGAGAACGAGAGAGAGAGAGAGAGAGAGAGAGAGCGCGAGAGAGATTAAATTGCTAACTAGTGTGTTTGCCATGTCATTTTAGCGAGCAATATATTTCAAGAACTTTATTACTCCCATCCACAACTCTAGCATCGTGCACACCGCCTTCCTGTGATTTGAAGTGACTAGCACGTGATGATTGTCATCGTCGTCATCCGCCCATTTCCGCCCATCCGTCCGTGCTCTCGTGACCTCATCGCACGAGAGCCCTCGTCTGAAAGGCAATTCTAGTGGCGGTGGCCGCAGCAGCAGTAGTAGTAGCAATAGCAGCAGCAGAGGCAGCAGCAGGAGTAGAAGTAGTAGTACTAGTAGTAGTAGTAGTAGTAGCAGCAGCAGCAGCAGCAGCAGCATCAGCAGCAGCAGCAACAACAATTAGGGGCAACATTCAGGGAGGAAAACATGGACCTTTAATTGTTACTCGTTCCAGCCGTAAGGATTCGTGGCAGCACGCATTGTTTTCATAATTCACTATTTTTCTCGAGAACGTTCACGTTTAAATGCGCTATTTGTCGATGCTTACCTTCATTGATAAAATAGTATGCCTCTAAAGTTATTGTGCTTTATGCTGCTTACTATAATATTTCTATAGTTTCTTTTTTCCGACGTATGTAATAAATACTGCACGTCAATTGTAATTTTGTTGAAATGAGCCATGAATACCGTTAGGGTTAGGGTTACGGTTGCGATTAGGAATGCGTTTAGTATTAGGGTGACTACAGTTATGGCTTCTGCCGAATAGATATGTATACAAGAATTTTCATTGTGTAGAATGCCTAAAAATCCGGTTATCAAATCACGGTCGAGTTTCAATGTAACACAAGATTTGGTTTGTACGCATTCTGCAGCAGTGTTTCAGTAGCACAACTTCATGACTGGTGTCGTCATCGTCATCGTCGTTATCAACTTCTTTTTCGTCGTCGTCGTCGTCGTCGTCGTAGTCTTCATCATCGTCATCATAATCGTCGTCGTCGTCGTCGTCGTCGTCGTCGTCGTTGTCGTCATCTACACTGTCACCGTCGTCGTAACGATAACCGTCATCATCGTCATCATCATCGTCATTATCATCGTCGTCGTTGCCGTCGCGCAGTGATAACGTCACAGCAGGCGCGGCGGCACGCTCTGCACATTGCCGCTACGGCTGCTATAGCTGCATGATTGCGTGATGGAGAGCGGCGCGCAATGTCAGCGTCTGCATCATCATCATCGTCATCATCGTCATCGTCATCGTCGTTGCCGTCGTCGTCATCATCATCATCATCATCATCGTCGTCGTCGGCGTTGCTGTCGTCATCTACACGGTCACCGTCGTCGTAATGATAACCGTCATCATCAACATCATAATCATCATCATCATCATCATCCCACGCTATTGACTAGCTCTGCCGTGCCGTGCCGCGCTGTACAGCCGCCACAAGCCGTAATCCCATGCCGTAATCGCGTTAGATTTACTTTAATTAGAATTTCCACGCGGCAAATAATTGGCTATTGTTGAGGCAGTAGTAGTAGTAATAGTAACAGCAGCAGTAGCGGCAGCAGCAGTAATAGTAGCAGCAGCAGTAGTAGCAGCAGCAGTAGCAGTAGCAGCAGCAGCAGCAGCATTAGCAGCAGTAGCAGCAGTAGCAGCAGCATTAGCACCAGCAGTAACAGTAGCAGCAGCAGTAGTAGCAGCAGCAGTAGTAACAGTAGCAGCAGCAGTAGTAGCAGCAGTAGTAGTAGCAGCAGTCGCAGCAGCGGCAGCAGCAGCAGCAGCAGCAGCAGCAGTAGTAGTAGCAGCAGTCGCAGCAGCAGCAGCAGCGGCAGCAGCAGCAGCAGCAGCAGTAGTAGTAGTAGTAGTAGTAGTAGTAGTAGCAGCAGTAGCAGTAGTAGCAGCAGCAGTAGCAGCAGCAGTAGCAGCAGGATCAGCAGCAGTAACAGTAGCAGCAGCAGTAGCCGTAGCAGTAGTAGCAGTAGCAGCAGTAACAGTAGCAGCAGCAGCAGCACCAGCAGTAACAGTAGCAGCAGCAGTAGTAGCAGCAGCAGTAGTAGCAGCAGTAGCAGTTGCAGTAGCCGCGGCAGCAGCAGCAGCAGCAGCAGCAGCAGCAGCAGTAGCAGCAGTAGTAGCAGCAGCAGCAGCAGCAGTAGCAGTAGCAGCAGCAGTAGCAGCAGCAGCAGCAGTAGTAGCAGCAGCAGCAGCAGTAGCAGTAGCAGAACCAGTAGCAGCAGTAGTAGCAGCAGCAGCAGTAGCAGTAGTAGTAGTAGTAGTAGCAGCAGCAGCAGTAGCAGTAGTAGTAGTAGTAGTAGCAGCAGCAGCAGTAGCAGTAGTATTAGTAGCAGCAGCAGCAGCAGTTGTAGTCACGCGGTTACAAACGTCGGCCGCTTCTACAACATGCGAAATCGCGGATATTCAATAGTAGACCATAGGTTGAATTAGAAGCGTAGTTAATGGCGTCATCCTAGCTCCACAGCTCATGCGCAGCAGACTTTAATAAGGACACGTGACACGTCTATCGCAGTCGGGTGGGAAAGTGCCATTGTTCGCTTATTCGGCGACAAAGCGTTAGCTTAGTCATTAAAACTTGACAAAACATTGTATTATGAAATTTCGTGCAGCCGGTCTCTGTCGTCGTCGTTAGTTTAATATCAAAGGATATTTAAAGTTACGTATGAATTCACGTCCGCGCTTGCTTTTTATTCACCCAGTGTTTACATACGCACGTAAGTCTTAACGCCTTTCTGTAAAAGATAAAAGCCCTAAATGGTTATTACAAATTATATTACCTTCGCACATTTATATTACCCCACGCGTCGAGGAAAGTGAAATAGTCGACCGTATAATTCAAATGGGTATTCATTTGCTCACATCTTGCGAGAGCGCCCCCTGGCGTTATTGTGAGCGGCGGCGGCTGTGTGAATGCGCGCTTTGCCTCGTCACGGCGATATCACGCCGCGACACGATGTAAACCGGTAACTTGCGTCACTGCGGCCAGTAATTGGTCATATTATCGCGACTACAGCGACTCAATCACGCAGCGATGACGGGTGGTATAATATACAGTACCGACCCTCCACCCCTCCTCCCCTCCCACGGCTGCCACGCATCCCCCTCTAGCAGCTTTCCGTGGCTGCATATGGGGAGTGTATATAGATAGCATGGACGCACTCCTTTTGCACTAGATGTTTTTTTCCAGGGGATGACTGACTAGATGACCGTATGCTCGTTTCGTCATTCCTTCACTGTATTGTTTATTATCCACTCTGTTAAAATTCTCGTACTTGCTAATATTGAAAGCGATAAATATAACCTTTATATCTTATATCTCTAGAAATTCTTTCTCGCCATAGCTTCCGTAGTCGAATCGGCTTCTTTATGGTTGCAGGCTTGTGTCGCGGCAGCATATACTGCTGTAGGTAGCGTAGGCGGCAGTATAGGGGAGGGCTGGCAGCATGGGTAAGTGGCGTGTAGTGTTTCACGCCATACTTTCCTGATTTGTGCTGAGTGAACAAGCATCACTCTCACGTCTTTACCAGCACACGCTATACCTACTCGTCACCGCCAACGCAAAGTGACAGCTCTGGAACTCTCTTTCTCCTAGCTCCCCCTTTCTCCCGCACTCCTACTCTCTCACTCCATGTCTCTATAGATATATAGATATCTCTCTCTCTCTATCTCTCTCTCTCTCTCTCTCTCTCTCTCTCTTTTTCTCTCTCTCACTCCATGTCTCTATAGATATATAGATCTCTCTCTCTCTCTCTCTCTCTCTCTCTCTCTCTCTCTCTCTCCCTCTCCCCTCTCTCACTGCTGCTACTGCTGAATCAAGCCCATCTGATAAGTGACACATTGCCGCGGCGGGAGATCAGCGCTCGCTCCGCTATTTTAGCCCCAATTTGCGCGCCGGCAAATCTTCCGG
>NW_014579628.1:0-1294 GCF_000485595.1 Priapulus caudatus
GTGTGTGTGTGTGTGTGTGTGTGTGTGCGTGTGCGTGTGTGTGCGCGCGCTCGCGTGCGCGTGTGCGTGTGTGCGCACGCACGTACGGGTGTCCATCTTCCGTCCTACCTCATACGACGGCCACCGGTGAGGGCCGCCGTCGGTAACGAGGTCACGAGGTGACGTCCCGAGCCGAGTCGAATCCGACGCGGCGGGACCGCCATCGTCAACGTCGTCATCGTCGCATTTCTTTTCTCGCTCGGACATCAAAGGAGACCGCAACATTCGCGCGCAAACATGTAGATTGACGGCGGAGGAAGCAGAAGCAGCCGAATTCTTACGGGGATGCGCCGAAAACGCGGCCGTTGTCACGGTAACGGATGAGGACGTGGGCGCGTGTGTCCGTCCGTCCGTCCCGTCCTCGGGCATGCCTGCGAAGAGAGGAGGATGAGAGAGAGAAAGAGAGAGAGAGAGAGAGAGCGTNAGCAGCAGCAGCAGCAGCAGCAGTAGCAGTAGCAGTAGTAGTAGTAGCGCTTCGGCGATTAAAAAATTTATTCCGATCCACCCGACTGAATTGAAATCGCTTAATTTCGCACATTATCCTGCTGCAGCTACTCTATCTCCTTCTCTCATGAGTGTCTGCCTGCCTGTGTGTCTGCCTGCATGCCTGCCTGCTGCCTGTCTGATTGTCTTCCTCCATCTCTATATCTGTCTCTATCTCTATCTCTATATCTGTTTCTATATATCTCTATATCTGTTTCTATATATCTCTATATCTGTTTCTATATATCTCTATATATCTCTATATCTGTCTGTAGCTCTATATCTATCTCTATATATCTCTATCTTTATCTCTATCTCTACCTCTATCTCTATCTATATATATATATATCTATATATATCTCTATGTATATCTCCTCTCTATCTTCGCGTATCTTGCAGTGTCACTACCACCGTGTGTCCACGTGTCGCTAGCGTATGCGATTAGCTCCGTCGGTTGATTAATTACTGACAATAATTACTGACAATAATTAATTGATTAATTAGTTAGTAAACTGTTGTATTTTAATCACTGTTTCCTGGAGACGGTGACATCGACATTAGCGATGATGATAATAATGATGATGATGATGATGATGATGATGATGATGATGATGATGATGATGATGATGATGATAATGATTTTCTGGATAATGTATAATAAACTATATCTTTCGAACAAAGTATGGCAAACTTTCTCTCTCTCTCTCTCTCTCTCTCTCTCTCTCTCTCTCTCTCCCTCTCGCTCTCGCGCGCTCTCTCTCTCTCTCTCTTT
>NW_014579628.1:5120-5972 GCF_000485595.1 Priapulus caudatus
GAGGAGGGGGAGAGGGGGAGGAAGAGGAGGAGGAGGAGGTGAAGAAGGAGGGGGAGGAAAAGGGAGAGGAGGGGAGAGGGAGAGAAGGTTCTGACTGTCGCAGATTCATTCCTATGGTTAATTAATTCGTTCGTTCGTTCGACGTTTGCCAGACTGTATAGAATCATCGGGATGCTGAATGAATTGATGAGGATGCCGGAGACGGCGGCAAAGCGGTGAGAGTAATTGCATGAGAGGGAGGCCAGGGAGAGAGAGAGAGAGAGAGAGAGAGAGAGAGAGAGAGAGAGAGAGAGAGAGAGAGAGAGAGAGAGAGAGAGAGAGAGAGAGAGAGAGAGAGAGAGAGAGAGAGAGAGAGAGAGAGAGAGAGAGAGAGAGAGAGAGAGNGGGTGGATGTTGGTGAGGGTTGGGTGTTGGTGAGGTGTGGTTGTTGGTGAGGGGTGGGTGGGTGTTGAGGGGTGGTGTTGGTGAGGGGTGGGTGGGTGTTGAGGGGTTAGGTGTGTTAGCTAGTGTACAGGTGTGTTTATTTAGTCGATAGAGTGAGTTAGTGGATGACAGCGCAGTGTCGCAGGGAGGCTGAGAAGCACATAGAGACCGTTGCCATCGATACTCTTCCCTGTAAACGCGCGGGAAATGGCTTCACTAAAACGCGTTACCGAATCAGTGGAGAGGAGGAGGAGGAAGAGGGGGGAGAGGGGGAGGAGGAGGAGAAGGAGGAGGAGGAGGAGGGGGAGAGGAGGAGGAGGAGGAAGAAGAGGGGGAGAGGGGGAGGAGGAGGCGCAGGAACAGGAGGGGGAGAGGGGGAGGAAGAGGGAGGAGGAGGAGGAGAAGAAGGAGGGGGAGGAAAAGGAGGAG
>NW_014579628.1:6952-9515 GCF_000485595.1 Priapulus caudatus
GGGTGTAGGAGAGGGGAGGATGGAGGAGGGAGGAGGAGGGTGTAGAACTGAGAAGGGGTTGTCGGAGGGAGGGGGAGAGTGCGGGATGGAGGACGGGAGGTGATGTGGACAAAGGGATGAGAGAAGGAAGGGTGGTGGTGACTTTGAAGAGACGAGAGAGGGGTGGAGGGAGGGGTGAGGGGTGAGGGAGGAAGGTAGGGTTGGGAAAACCACGCGCTGCATGAAGCCTGAATCATGGGCTACAGAGGAGATAATGGAGTCGGGAAGCGGAATTTTCGCAATTTCTGGCTAGCTCTCAGACGAACAGTGTGATATATATAGTTATCAGTTACCGTGTTACCATCAGTGCTACGGAAGCTGCAAATAGAGAAAGAGAGAGAAGTAGAGAGAGCGTGCGCGAGAGAGAGAGAGAGCGAGCGAGCGAGCGAGAGAGAGAGAGAACGGGGAGAGCGGCAGAGAGATAGACACGCACGCACGCACGCACGCACGCACGCACGCACGCACGCACGCACGCACGCACGCACTCACTCACGCACGCACGCACACACACGCACACACACACACACGCACACACGCACGCACACACACACTGCTCCTCTCGCGCCCCCGCCACCCCCACGCCCCCACTCGCGGCCCGCTTGGTACATTCCAGCACGCATTGATGCTTGCCCCCTATTGATTGTATTGCTGCCTGGGCTATAGACACCCACCTGCCGCGCCTGATCTGCCATCAGCGCGCGCGTAATAACGACTAATGCCAAGCGATGCGGTTGACGTCGGTGGCCGTCTAAGCCACGAGGCTACAGCAACCGTCGTTCGTAGCTAATACAGTCAACAGAGCCATTGTGGGCAAACTGCACGCACGCACGCACGGGAAAGCAACACGAACGCGCGCGTATTAACTAACTAACTACTAACTACGGGTGTATATTCACTGTGTGTGTTTTTTTAGCCGTCGCATGATCCTTCGTTGTAGTGATTTGTGAGTACGACGGTACTACGTGCGTACGTACAGAGGGACGATTTGAGCTGTGCCTGGACTGACTGCGATTTCGGTTGGATCCGTCGGATCAAGCGTGTTTGCCCGAATATCGAATCCGAGTATATATGGACGGTAGATGATCAGCTGCTCTATAGAGTGAAGTCTTGCTTTGGATACGTCGGTGACGAATTGACGGGTGAGTCGGCTGTGATTGAACTGCGATTGGTCGCGTGCGTGCGCGTACACGCGTGCGTGCGCGTGGAAGTGTTTACATGCGGTGTTTACATGCGGTGTGTGTGTATGTTTGTGTGTGTGTGTGTGTGTGTGTGTGTGTGTGTGTGTGTGTAGACATCTCTATAACCTATAGTTCACCAGCTCCTGGCAATACTGGCTGGCTATGTCGCTTGCAGCCAAGCAAAGATTTCCTCCCTTATCAGTCAGGAATATAACATGCCACTATTTCTCGCATTTTGTCGACCGTTACTTACTGCAATTGCTTGCCTGACAGAAAGTGGCTACAGTAAGGCGAACAAGTCTTAGAACGCTCACGTGCAATCGTTATGCTTGCACCAATACATACAGAGATTGAAATTTCGATTGAAATTTGGATGTTTTTAATTTTCTCGTCCATGATTCTTGCTCCTCGCGAAAAAAAGTCTATAACATTTATGTGAGAGAAAAAAATGAAGAGAATTAAATGAATGAAATGAGAATTAAACTTCATGACGTTAATATTAATTTTGAATAAGTGAATAAAAAATTGCAACCAGAGTAAATTAGCAGAGAGGCGGGCTACCACGTACGAACCAATTACGTACTCGAGAAGCACTTACGTCATAGAACCAGATGCGCTTTTGTCAGAATTAGATGCGCTTTTGTCCGAATTAGATGCATTTTTGTCCGAATTAGAAGCAATTGCGACGGTGGCGCCATTTGGAAATCAATTATCGCGACATTAAGAAATGTTACGCGATTATTAAATTAATGTGTTACGCGATTCAATTGCTTTTTCATTTACTATAACAGCATAAATCCTCAGTAATTTTCAAGTTTGTGTGAGAAATAAGTAGCATATCCGATATTAGGGGAGAATAATGAATAATGCCGACTATGTTCAATACACGCGTGTGTGTGTTTTTGCGTCCAATACGCAATATTATGATTTTACGCGTGTTCAATTGCCATTTTATATAAAATAACCACATAAATTCGTAGTGATTTTAGAAATTGGTGTAATAAATAGAAAGAGCGTCCTCTTGTTGGGTGAGGGTGCATTTTACTAGATTTTTTTTGTTTACATTTTCGGGGACGTTTGCTTGCGTACACGTGGGGGGAGGGGTTAAACCTATACTTTACTTTGAGCGAGAGAGAGAGAGAGAGAGAAGAGAGAGAGAGAGAGAGGAGGAGAGGAGGGAGAGAGAAGAAGAGAGAGAAAGAAAAAGAAGAAGAAGAAGATAGAAGAAGAGAGAGAGAGAGAGAGAGAGAGAGAGAGAGAGAGAGAGAGAGAGAGAGAGAGAGAGAGAGAGAGAGAGAGAGAGAGAGAGACGTAGAGAGAGAGAGAGAGAGAGAGAGTAGAGAGAG